>NC_135571.1:15714720-15961026 GCF_964340395.1 Glandiceps talaboti
CTCTCTCTCTCTCTCTCTCTCTCTCTCTCTCTCTCTCTCTCTCTCTCTCTCTCTCTCTCTCTCTCTCTCTCTCTCTCTCTCTCTCTGATTCCCCCCCGGCCGTAAAAACTGCTCGCTCCCTAAAAGAGCTATTTTTTCCTCATTACATACTGGCTTTGTATTCATAACACTACATAGTACTACATACTGATTTGAAATTGATTGTTTTAAATTGTGACTAATTCAGTTAGAAGGGGTGGGGGAAGAGGGTCGGAGGCCTTACTAAAAGAATCTAATTTTTTATATGGCAAGCTTATACACACGTGTCTTAAGTCCACAGAAAGTATGTTACATCGCAAAATACTATTCTTTTATTTACATTCTGTATGTTATTATGAGCAAACACTAGTATTTTATTCACATTCTTTATGTTGCCCCTATTATTTGTTGATATACAAACTATAGAACTGTTACTTGGCATAGCTATCCTATGAACTACATGTACATGTCTTCTTAACAAAAATAGCTTTCTGTGTTTACGGTGTTTCACTTCTCTGATACCTTGACCATCACCAAGTTTAATACATGTTACCAGGTTAGATGTGAAACCCACTTTTGTCATGCTGTTGTTTTACACCATAAACCACCAAGAATGAAATATATTCCAAGGTGAACACAATATTACTCAGGATTCTCATAGAATATATTATGTGAATGACTGATAAATAAAGTTATAAACACAGACTTGTTTAATGATTATCTAGCAAATAAGGGCTAGTTATTTTAACTACTGTAGCTAGGACTTCTACAGTACAGACACAGTTCAAAGTTATGAGGAAAGTTGGATTTTACATCTCCCCAGTAGTATCCACTCAATGGTATGATGTTATCGTAAGCTACAGAAAAAAGAAACACAGCAAAGTTGTGGTTATATATATTGTTTCTGTTCCAGTAGGTTACTCTACACGTGCACAACTGATGCATGTGTTGTGTTGAGTTGCGTTGCCATATGTATCTCCATCTTTAAGACTATAGCATAAACTATACATGTATGTTACTAAAAAGATGTACATGTGTCCACAACACTGGGGCGTGCACTTCTCCAAATGTTAGAATCGGACATAGTTCTTATTTCAAAGTATGAGAGTATTCTCCCCGGTATTCTCTCTTCTCACACTTGATCAGATACCGTCCATTCATCAATGCTCATGTACATGACCCTGTGTTGTTTATGCTGATATTTTTTGGAACTGTTTATCTCTAACACGAGAAAGCAATCACTGATTAGTATTTATGACAGTATAATATTCATATAATATTACAGAAATAATTGTTCTATTTAATGATATTTATTTGTCTATTGTTTTATGCAGAGTTTAATTTTGTAACGAAGAGGGAGAATGCCAATGTGTAGTACAGATTTGAAAGGCTGTACATGTAAGAGTGATAAACTTGGCACCGTTTACTATAACTTTTGTTAACAGTGTGAGTGATAAGGTAAGACTGTACACTGAATAAAATCCATCGTTTTATTTTTAAAAATCTTACAAGATATGCATTAATTTTGTACTTTGGCATGTAAAGTACTCGTAAAAATAAATACTGAGTGCTCAGCTCACTTGTAAATCACAAAACGCACAACAATAATTGAATCTTCAATTTGGTCGCAAAACTACTGATTGTAAATTGTGACCCTCCCCAAAAAATTATAATGCAATATATGACCCTCCCCCGAGAACAGGTTTGCAAAATGTGACCCCCCCCCCCGATTCCTCCGGCCCTCCCCCTGTCACGGTATATACTGAAGGCTCCCAAAGTTGTGACGCATTCTTTGCGTGAGCTACCATTATATCATATAGGAGATCATCACAAAATGTATGTCTCTGGTAAACATTAAGGTTGGCACGTTCTTTGATATTTTTCAGAAAGTCAGTTGACTAAAATGTAACAATTGTAATTCAGTTCTTGCCGTGCCAGACGATAACACATGTGGAAATATTATAATTAGATTTTTGTTGAGCCAGACAACGTTTTATTTCAGGGTTTTTGTGATTTTCGTTGTAGCATTTCTGGGGCATGAGATATGGCATTTTTAATGTTTTAGCATCCTTAAAAATAATGTCAAGCTTAACCATGGAAACCGTCTCCTGTGAGTTTGCGCAAGAGAATCCAGAGGGGCAACAATAGTTTTCTGAAGACCCAGATGTTACTCTAACCATAGGGTAAAGGACAAATAATCAATTTTGTTCTCGCGATTTTCCGGATTTCTAATATTATTTTCTCTACATTTCAAATAAAGTTTTAAATATTGTTTCCTCTCACTCCCCCTCCCCACTAGTTTCTACTGTTACCACTGTCTTATAAGAGTTTTCCAACTTTGCATTAATTAGCAGATTGCTAAACCTAGAACAAATTCACGTTCTAATTGGGTCTATGGTCAAACGGACGTTCTCTATACGTTTGATTTTATTTGGGGATCCAACACAAAGACAGGTTATGTCCAGTGTGCCTGGATACCATTGAAGATGAGAAGCACTTTATATTTGTTAAGCTTGTCCTCTTTATGAAGAACTCAGAGAAAAGTATATTCCCGCAATCTATATAGACAAGCCGTTATCTGATTATAAATTTTTGAGGTTTATGAACAATCAAAATCCTACTGTTATAAGAAACTGTGCAAGATATTTATTTTATGCTTTTGAAAAAAGAACACTATTTTTACAAGATGTTGAGTAAGAACAAAAAATGTTTTCAATTGCTAAATTTTTCGTATTATATTCTTTGAATCTCCCATATTACGTTTTGTATTATATATTAGCTGTACATTTGACCTTAGACGCTATCTTGATTTCTCTTTTTTTTTTGAGACTGTACATTGGGCCAGTGGCCAAAGTACTCATTGATTAATAAACATTATTATTATACGATTGATTCAATGCAAATTCTCGCAGTTTCTTGTAATAATGTTATGCTCAGACATCGAAAAGAATCATCAAGAATAAAATCAAACTCTGAAAAAAATAAACGGCACTCAAGTACACTTATTTTATGTGACAATCGAGCACTTTGGCGGTAATCATGATCAGAAGCTAACACTGGATATTTGTGCCGCGATACTACTATACGACATGTGATCGGACTATCGGAACGCATATTAGGGACCGGACAGAATTTACGGCGGGGGGGGGGGGGGGGGGCTGGGGAGAAATTATCTCTGACTTGGTTTTTTTCCTGCCCCCCCCCATCCACTGTGACCAAAATTTCACAGCCCCCCCTTTCAAAAGTATATAAATTCACCCCCCCCCCCCCTAAAAAAAAAAAAAAAAAAAAAAAAAAAAGTGCACAATATCCTGCCCCCTACAATAACTAAAAAGAGTACAATTTTTTTTGTTACTGTAGCACAACTGTAATATTTCTTTTGGTACTACTATTATGTTACTATTTCAGCCCAAACAACTTAGTAGTTGTAGAGGAAGTTTTTTAGAAAACAAAACAAAATAAAACATTTTGACCATACATGTAATCATACACATGTGGTATAATCTTGTTTATTTCCCAACTAGACACCATAAGTAGTCATCACTTAATACCAAGGCATTTGATGTGGTGGTTTTAACTGTCATTCACTGATACATACACAGAAATACAGACACAGAGTAAACACACATTCACATGCGTGATTTGTGAAAAACTGTAGTGGGGACATTTGTGGGGAGTATCTAAGGACATCACATCACATCACCTACATAGTGTATTCAAATATCTATTTATACTCATAACACAATAACTATCTAATGTCAGACATTTGTGATGTCATGAAGTGCTAGCAAACTAAGGATTTTATGCACACTAAGGTCTGACAAATATAGCTTTCACATTCCTACACCAAATGCATTACCAAAACACATGTAAATGTAAGACATTTGTGACTTCATGAAAGTGCAAAGAAATTCAGAATACTTAGATGTAATCAATATGCTTCCAGTTCCAAAACCATACATATTTAAACCTATAGTGTCAGGCATTTGTGACTTCATGATGGGGACAGCAAATTCAGAATTGTATTCAATACACTGTACAGTGATCAGATGAATATTACTCACAGTTCTCTAAACCATTCAAAAAAGTAAAAGTAAGAAGAAGGAAAGAGAAAAGAACAATTAGTCAAGTAAAAAGACTGTTGTTAACTGTTTTTAGTGAGCAACTTGTGGATAAGGTTGTAGGAAAATACGGCCAGAAGGCAACTACCAAAGTTAGTGCAAAGTCACTGATGAAAAAACACCACGCAGACATCTAAATGCTTTACAATATTTAGTACAGATAGATGCATTTGATGATGCTGAGGAGGGAAATAGTTTAATTTCACTGGTTTTAGATAGAAAGAAAGACAAGTCTTGCCTCACATCTTCAGACTCTAGTGAGTCTGAGAGTGAAACTCAAGAATAGTGTCTTCTTCTTCTTATATACATATGTATCCTTGATGGTAATTACACACTGAACCTGTTTCCACAGTGCTAAAATGTATGTATGTATGTATGTATACATATGTGTGTGTGTAAGTGTGTGTGTGTGTGTGTGTGTGAACAACTTGGAGTATATAAGAGTAATTCAGGGTGTATCAAATTAATCTTGAGTAGTGTTTTTATGCTTCACTAAATAGGTACATACAAACGTACACACTTCCATTTTAATACATACATGAAAGTGTAGACATTCAATATTAAAGGCGATATCAAGTGCTATCTCATGCAATGCTAAATTTTCTAACATATTAATTTTTTTCAATGACAAAATATTTCGCGCCCCCCCTTCAAACCATGAGAATTTTCATGACCCCCCCCCCCTTCAAGCCTCCCATTTTTTTCATGCCCCCCCCCCGCCGTAAATTCTGTCCGGTCCCTTATAGGACTGGGAGCTAGATCATAACAGGCCACAGTAAACAGTCGTCAACACGTAGCTCGCGCTCAGTACCATGCATTTGCAATATTATATAATTATTGGCTCGGAATGTTTTTTTACAAATACATGGCACAATGTCTTCGATTATTTTTAGTCTAAAAGTTTGAACGGTAACTTATGGAACGTGGAAAAAAAACATTTAGTGTTGCGTACAACACAGCCGTGTGAATACTCGAGACACGGGACATGCAAGTACATTTACAGTTTATAAATTATATAAACACACAGTATACAATCGTGTATTCAACTCATTCAGTATATTTCAACCCAGTATGGTAAACAGCTCAGTTACTCTCGGTAATCCAAATCAACCCTTGTTTTATTTCTTTTTGTCTTACGTCTTACCATAGTCTATCAGCTAGCCCTCGGATGTTCTTCCGATAAAATACGACACACAGCCGAACAACGCTATCGAGGATGGGCAGGCCCTCACATGCGAACTTCGTTCGCTTATAGTTTTAGCATCGAAAGAAAGCCCGAACGTCTAGCAGCAAGACTAGTCTTACCAGTACTTACCGAGAAAGATAGTGATTCTCAGCTTGGTCGTTAATTATTCAGGATTACGTTAGGATTACGTCGTTTGGGTGGAGAAGTGCATAATTACATGCGTATTGAACCCGTGTGATAAGCTTACATTGCGCAGAAAGTGTAAATACAAATGTATCTACTGATCCGACTAATGACAGTACACGTGTTACCTCCTTATAGTCGGATCAGTGGGTTTGTTCTTGAATTAGCAAGCTACTAATTAATGCAAAGCTGATAAACTCAGATAACACAGTGATATCAGGTAGGAAATAGGAGAAAAAAAATAGTGAGAGGAAAAGGTACTATTTGAAATATACAGAAAATAATATTAGAAATCCGGAAAGTGGCGAGAAAAAAAATGACTATTTCTCCTTTTCCCTGTGCTCTAACCAAATATACTGCCAAAAACTGTACTTCAAGCCGGGCAATTTTTCTTCAAAATTTCAGCTTTGGCGCCCTATATCAGTTGCAACTTTACATGTACATAACACCCCAACTCGTAGGGACATAGGTCGTATTTAAGACATTCTCGATAGCGATGTTCGGTCGTGTGTTGTATTGACTATTGTATCGGAAGAACATCCGAGGTCTAGCACATAGACTACCTTCTCTCACCAGGAGAGACTAGTGTTTGTATTGAAAGCTGCCATCGTTGAGGGCGCCAGTCACGTTACAATTTAACCTCATGTTCCAATATGCCATTTCTACTCAACCGAAGGTAATGGGGTGAAAGTTCGTTTTCGTTCGTGGGTACGGGTGGGTGTCATTAAAGTTGAAACAGGCAGACACAGGCAGCAAACAATGGAAGCAGGCAGAAATAACCTTTGACCTTGAACATCGAACACTCTAGCTTACTGTCAAATTACTGTTTATCAAGAAACAATTAGGACTTTACCAACGTTTATCAGTTTCACAGACTTTCAGAGGTGATAAATCATAGAAGTAACATAATATAAGACATAAATGAAAACCTGAAGTAACTTTTTTTTAAAAATTATTCTTATGCAATGTGATATTTACATGTTGTAAGTATTAACCAAACAATTAGTTTCTCCCCATGCAAGAGTACTGTGTATTCACCATGCTTCAAAATACAGCTCTATGAAATCTGTATTATTAAAGTTGGTTGTACCTAAATTTTGTCTTTTATACCCTTCAAAGAGTTAACTATAATAATGGGAATGTTACTAAGTCATGGATTTCATGACTTCTCCTTGCAAACCTGTGTTCACACTATTCACATAGTATATACAGCAATGTATAAATGATAAAAAAATTTCTACACAGAAACATGTGGTGCATTATGGGATAATATTTCATACACAAATCAAATGTTTTTTCATTTCAAACCATTCAGTGTGCACATTATTAAATCACCAATTAGGCCTAGTAGAGTACTATGTATGCTATAAAAAAATAGGTATTTCATACACACATTCAAAGGTTTATTTTCTTCCACACCATTCAGTGTGCAAACAATACAAGTATTAGGCCGAGTACAATAATATATCAGCCATCGTATTATATATGTGACTTTGAATAAACTTCGACTTTTATACCCAGCACACACATAAATATATGGTGCATTATGGGAAATTTCACTATTTCATACAATAATGAAACCTGATGAGTGTGCACACTATACCCCTATTAGGCCTAGTACAGTACAATATCAGCTATCATATGATGTTTTTCACTTGCAAACAATTGAGTGTGCACACTATTGATGTAGTAGATTTAATACAGGTATATATAAGCTATATTATGATGTATTTCACTTTTGATAAATTTCGTCTTTCATACCCAACAGACACAGAAAGATGTGGTGCATTATGGGACATCTCATTATTTCATTCACAAATCAAATGCACTTTTCTTGCAAACTACTGAGTGTGCACACTATACAGGTATTAGGGACAATACAATATTATATCAGCTATTATATGATACACGTGACTTTAAATAAATGTTGTCTTTCATACCCAGCAGACACACCTTCATTCAGGAAATTATAGCAATATTTACAAATTTTGATGAAACTGCACGTGTGTTTTCTTGGAAACAATTGAGTGTGCACATTATTCATATAGTAGCCTTAATACAGTTATATATAAGCTATGACATGATATATTTCACTTTTGATAAATTTCGTCGTTGATACCCAGCAGACACAGAAAGATGTGGTGCATTATGGGAAATTTCACTATTTCATACACAAATGAAATTCACTTTTCTAGCAAACCATTGAGTGTGCACACTATTCACATATTAGGCCTAGTACACTACTATATGAGCTATCAAATGATATATGTGACTTTATATAAATTTCGTCTTTCATATCCAGCAGACACACTTTTATTTAGGAAATTATAGGAATATTTACAAATTTTGATGAAACTACACGTGCGTTTTCTTGCAAACAATTGAGTGTGCACACTATTCACCTATTAGGCCTAGTACAATATCATATCAGCTATTATATGATATACGTGACTTTATATAAATTTTGTCGTTGATACCCAGCAGACACTGAAAGATGTGATGCATTATGGGAAATTTCATTCTTTCATACACAAATTAAATTCACTTTTCTAGCAAACCATTGAGTGTGCACACTATTCACATATTAGGCCTAGTACACTACTATATGGGCTATCAAATGATATATGTGACTTTATATAAATTTCGTCTTTCATACCCAGCAGACACACTTTTATTTATACAATTATAGGAATATTTATAAATTTTGATGAACTGCACATGCGTTTTCTTGTAAACAATTGAGTGTGCACATTATTCATATAGTAGGCTTAATACAGTTATATATAAGCTATAACATGATATATTTCATTTTTGATAAATTTTGTCGTTCATACCCAGCAGACAGAAAGATGTGATGCATTATGGGAAATTTCACTATTTCATACACAAATGAAATTCCCTTTTCTAGCAAACCATTGAGTGTGCACACTATTCACGTATTAGGCCTAGTACACTACTATATGAGCTATCAAATGATATATGTGACTTTATATAAATTTCGTCTTTCATACCCAGCAGACACACTTTTATTTAGGAAATTATAGGAATATTTACAAATTTTGATGAAACTACACGTGCGTTTTCATGCAAACAATTGAGTGTGCACACTGTTCACCTATTAGGCCTAGTACAATATCATATCAGCTATCATATGATATATGTGACTTTATATAAATTTTGTCGTTGATACCCAGCAGACACTGAAAGATGTGATGCATTATGGGAAATTTCATTCTTTCATACACAAATTAAATTCACTTTTCTAGCAAACAATTGAGTGTGCACACTATTCACGTATTAGGCCCAGTACACTACTATATGGGCTATCAAATGATATATGTAACTTTATATAAATTTCGTCTTTCATACCCAGCAGACACACTTTTATTTATACAATTATAGGAATATTTATAAATTTTGATGAACTGCACATGCGTTTTCTTGTAAACAATTGAGTGTGCACATTATTCATATAGTAGGCTTAATACAGTTATATATAAGCTATAACATGATATATTTCATTTTTGATAAATTTCGTCGTTCATACCCAGCAGACACAGAAAGATGTGGTGCATTCTGGGAAATTTCACTGTTTCATACACAAATCAAACCCACTTTTCTAGCAAACCATTGAGTGTGCACACTATTCACCTATAAGGCCTAGTACAATATTATATCAGCTATCATATGATATATGTGACTTTAAATAAATTTTGTCTTTTATACCCAGCAGACACGCCTTTATTTAGAAAATTATAGCAATATTTACTAATTTGTTGAAAGTTCATGTGCGTTTTCTTGCAAACCATTGAGTGTTCACACTATTCACCTAGTAGACAATAATATATACTATATATTATATAGTACAATATTATATCAGCTATCATATGATATATGTGACTTTAAATAAATTTTGTCTTTTATACCTCTGGTAGTGAATGAGTATGTCCTAGTGAAGCCGTGTTGTTTACATAAAGTGAATGCTGTTATCAGCATCCTTTGTTGACATAACTATTCAATGGGTGGAAAACAGCTCCTGCAGACAATGTAATCGAAACGAAAATTATTTAATATTTCCATACCCATCAAACATACAGAGATCGAATGAGAATGGCTTCAATAGTTCCCCATAATATTTTCTCAAGTTGTTCAAATGTAGCATGTGTCATAACAGTACATTTGATCTATGGATGACCATTCAAAATCTTCGCGAAAGTTGACCCACAAATTCGTTAGAGCAGAACGTTTTGTTGGATAACCATCCCTCTTGAAAGCTATGTGTACACATACTTTATTTCATTTTTTACTGCGTTCATCATTACCATCCACACAGTGACATGAAGTGGTTTCATCTTCTTTCAAAGCACAGCCCATGTTCACTGAAGCCGGCCGTACTGTGGTGTATTGTGTATTGTCTCCGACCAGTTTTGTTTGAGTTTTTTATGGATAGACATGTCTTACGTTGTGGAAGTTATTTGACCTGGGAGCGTGAAGCTTAGTGCTGACTCTACTTTGCTGTGTCCATCCACTTTTGACATGTGATTGGCATGACACAGTAATTGTTCAGGTAGACAAAACAATGGAAACAAAAATAGCAACATTATAATGAGCGTTGCGTCTTTTTACTTTGATATGATTCCGACGATGTACATGTGATGTATTACAATGAAAACGATCGACTCCCAGCAACATGGAAATCAAAACATACAATCGGACTACACATTGTTTAAAAACAAATGCTATCGTAGTGAAAATATTTTATGAAGCTAACTTGCTTTCTTGAAAACATCATTTCAAATTATTTTATTTGTCTTCCTTTTTTGCTTTGATCATGGCTACACTGGTGGCGTGGAGAACCCCGGCCCCGGTAACATTTTTACGTGAATTCAACTGCCTTCACCCATTATTACCTACTCAGTTATATCACTCGGAAATGTGTGTAGGGTGATCGCTCACTGCGGGTGCTGCCGACAAAATGCCAAGGAACCATTGTTGTCGGAAGACTAAACTGGTACACCACAATATGTACAGTTACAGATAATACTATATAGCAAGCGTAATTAGTAATTCATAAATAAACATTACACAAAGGCTTAGAAGGCTTTTGTAACACGTGGGACCTCGACACCTTTCGTGAGCTGGTTGAGGTGCCGAAGTTAGTCGAAGCACAGGGGATTAAGGTGGCAAGTATTTTTACGACTTTCTTGCCAATGCGCGCAATATTTAGAGGTATGAATGCAATTTCATTTATTTTTATGGCAAAATAAACATAATTACACAAGATTCAATATTGTCGTACATAGATCTAAGAACTTTCAAAATGTTTCCATGCAAGTTATAAGATATTAATCTGTGCCACAGGTACCTGTGGGTTACACAGTCGAACGCTTTAGAAAAGTCAATAAAAATACAATACATACGACCCTTTTTCTGAGTTAAATATTTTGAACTTAAGATTGTAGTGTGAAAATATTGTCCATTGTGCTGTATCCCTTTCTAAACCCAGCCTGTGCTTCATTGATTATGAATGCTTCGTCCGCCCAACTCACTAAACGCTTATTAACAATTTTAGTGAAAATCTTACTCATGGACGATATCAGAGAAATCCACGAAAATTATTAACTTCGGTCAAAGGACCTTTTTTATGAAGTGGATAAATTATTCCTTTCCCCCAACTACTAGGAAATGTACCTGTTTTAAGAATTACATTAAACAGATCACATAAACTTTGGTGGAGAATATCATTACTGTTTTTGAACATTTCATTTACAAGTCCATCGGGGCCTGGTGACTTGCAGTTTTGTAGATCATTAATACACTTGCTGACTTCCGTTAATGTGATTTCTCTATTGACATCCAATGGTAAGTTAAGGTTACATAACTCACACAAATTATCATGCTTAAGAAGATCTTCTGTAATTTTCCTATCAAAAGCACAATCTACAGTCAGTGGCGAAGTGTTCAGTAATTTAACCATACATTTGAGCCAATCTTGTCGGTGGGAGAACAACTTTTTCTAGCACCTCTAATTTCTTTGATATTTTCCAAAACTTAGAATATACACATATACCTTGGTTGAAGTCATCTACGGAAAGTGAAGTACAATTTGATTTAATGACAGAATCTTGTGAACTCGTGTCCATGGGGAAAATAAAGGTTTCAAATGTCAAATGAACGTTAACTACAGAAGTACATATTACTTTATGCGGTGAATATCTTCTTCAGAATTTATCTTTATGACCAGCGACTCATCTTCTTTCCGAGCAAATATTCTGTCACCTTTATCACGATGTCATCAGTGTTTTCTTCCTGTGATTCTGGTACTCCATGTATTTCTAGATTATTTCGTTGGGTGTATTGCTGCAAATCTTCAATTCGTTTCGTTGTCTTTATTTTTGAGTTGTCTGTCTGTCTCTTCTAATTTCTGATGTAGGACTTTGTTTTCTTCCAGGAGGTCTTGCACTTGATTTCTAAAATCTTCGAAAAGTGTGTTTATGTATGTGACCGATTGTTGAAGTTGTTCTATTGTAACTACCCATCAAGGATAACCAGTCCACTTTCTGACATAAAGTATCTAGTCTTCTTTCAATATTGGACATACCAGTTGCGCCTTCGGCCATTTTGTCATTGTTGTTGTCCACCTTCTCACTGGATCGTGGAAAACGCTTGCCTTTGCATTTCCTACATAAATGTAGGTCACCTTGGGCAAGGCGTACACCTTTTCTTCTCCATACCATTATCGATTTGAAATGTAAAAAAATGTACGGGCCATGGACAAGACGAGTTCCGCTGAACTATTTCCATGGTCCACATCAGATAACAATTGTCTATTTCTTTTGTATTCTTTTTGTATATTTGTATCATATGTTTCTTTGAAAGTGTAGCTTATTTTTGTTATCTGGTGAAATACATTCCATTCATTCATTATGTAGTTGCTTATTGCATGTTGGTGCTGTCTTGTATGAAAGGGTCTGAATAGTCTCAAAATTGACTTTTCAGAGTAGGACCCCCCCCCCCCCCCACATGGTGTACACATCCCAGTCTCAAACTCTTCCCCCTACCTCTTACTGTCAAGATGCTATCAAACTATATTTCAAAAATATTTCAACCCATGTAGTTGCTTTTGACATGTTGGTGCTGTCTTGTAAAGCTTGAAAATTACTTTCTGAGAATGTTTGAATAGTCTCAAAATTGAGAGTTAAAAACCTCCTGGGCTTCTAGGGGGAGACCCCTAAGAGATATTAAGAGATGTATATATTCCCTACTCAAACTTTCCCTTACCTTCAAGATGCTATTAAACTTCTTTTGGAATATATTTACCCTGTGTAGTCAATAATTATAATTATGATAGTGCTAACCTGGGATCTTATAAAGTTGGTGCACGATAGTCAAGCAGTCCACACTGAGTCATGATCCAAAAATATCTGTCATGTGAATATCATATAGGTGGGGGGTCATTATGTTTTAGAATTAAGTGATGGGGGGGGGGGGGGGGTTTCAGCCTTTTTTTGGTTTTACAGATGGGGGGGGGTCAGGGGTCAGTGACTTTTTTGTCAGACCGATTAAGAATCCAATGCCCCCCCCCCCCCCCAGGCTGGAGAAACTGACCGTTCCCTAAGTGATTGAAATATTGGTAAGATCACATATATCCCATGGGAGACTACTACAGTAAGCGGATTTAAAAATTGACCACATTTTACTTCACAAAATTTGAAAGGATAACAAATGTGATTTTAGGTAAAAAGAAAATGGTGAATTTAAAAAATACCACCAATGGCGTTGTAGCACAACTGTACAGTTTTTAAAAAAATGTCTATCCATATGCTAGTCCATGCTAAAGATAGGTGTTCATTAGCTGAATGACTATCCAGTTGCCTATCCAACCATGTTGCTATCTTTGTGATATCCGCGATCATTTGGCTGTTGCTATGGGCGTGGTCTTGTTAATAGGCATATTTGCATACATTTTAAAATGTTTATTCATTTGTCTATTAATCATTATCTTCGCAATGTATGTGATCATTTGGCTGTTGCTATGAGCATGGTCTTGTTGCTAGGCACATGTGCATACATTTTTTTGAATATTTATTCATGTCTTTCGATTCCTGTTATCTTTGCAATATACATGATTATTTGGCTGTTGCTATGGGCATGGTCTTGTTGCTAGGCAAATTGACATACACATTTTTGAATGTTTATTCAATTGTCTATTAATCCCTGTTTGTGAAATACATGAGTTTGGCTGTTGCTATGGGCGTGGTCATGGTTGCTAGGGATATTTCCATACATTTTTTGAATTTTTTATGCACTTGCCTACCAGATGATGTTATTTGACCAAAATATAGTGCCATTTGGTTGTTGCTAAGGGCGTGGTCATGGTTGCTACGGCCAATTGTGTCAAAATATTTTGAAGAAAATCTGCAGAATAACACTTCTAGAAACATCTCACCAAGTTTCAGTCTCACTGGTACTTTTTGAGATATAAATTTTTGACCAAAATTCACATTTTTACACCTAATTTACATATTACTGATAAGATCATTATATGCTTAATATTTCTTCATCTATACACCAACAGACGCATCCCCATTAAATTTCAGCCCAATCTCCTGAGTAGTTTTGACATTAAAGATTTTTTAACAAAAAGACACATTTTTAGCCCTAATTTGCATATTACTGATGGAATCATCATGTCATGAACAAATCTTACTTTATACCCCCTTAAGAATGTTCCCACCAAATTTTGCACCAATCTGCCCTGGTGTTTCTGAGTTTAAGTTTTTTTTACCAATAATCACAATTTTTGACCCAAATCACAACTGTGGTGCGATCATTTTCAATTGAACAATTTCCCAACTAGACCCCCCCCCCCCCAATCGGGTTGACAGTTTTTGAGTTTAAGTTGTCCACACACACACACACACACACACACACACACACAGACAGACACAGACACCGCTCGATGCCTATAGCACTACTGAACCTACATTGTACTTCAGTTGTGCTAAAAATGTCTGGCCTGAAATTTGATAATTTGATAGGGATGTGTGTCTATGGCATATTATTCAGAATTTACTGCATAACTTGTAGGACGTCTGTCAACCCATGTCATGTCAGGGCACCCTCACACATCGGTCAACCCATGTCATGTCAGGGCACCCTCACACATCGGTCAACCCATGTCATGTCAGGGCACCCTCACGCATCGGTCAACCCATGTCATGTCAGGGCACCCTCACACATCGGTCTGCCCATGTCATGTCAGGGCACTGTCACACATCGGTCCCATTGAGGGCAGAGCAACATGACATATCTTATAGTTAGTCTTTTTAAAAGCAAAAGACACTCTAAGAGAAAAAAACGTTTTCAACTAAATACAACATTTATTTCACATTTCTTTGTACATGGTTATAAGACATAGCATATTATAGGCAGGCTGTAACAACAATATTTAATACTACATGATTTAGCATGATAAAGCACACTGTATATTATTATTCTAACCCAGCTAGATTCATACAATAACATAGTTACATTTCCAAAACTGTGAAAAAGTTCTGGCATACACTTCCTATGCAACCCATTCACCCCTATTTCATTATTCACAGGTTCTATCTCAACATTGAGTACATACCATTCAACCTTTAAGATAGGGGTGAATTAACATGTATGTTCCATGATTGGCTAAAACTGCACAACAACCAGATGCAAATATGCAAATTTCATGACACTGAATAAGATATATTATTTAAAGATTTCTAGCCACCATGCTATGAGTGTAGTTCATTCATCAAATTCAACTCTCTAATATACACCTCGAACTCAAGAAAAAAATAATGTCCCCTTGTCCTCTGTCTTTCCTATTTCATATATACACAAAACACATACACTATACATACACACTGTACACTAAAAGTTTAGCTGGATACAATAGAAGCAAGTTATAGCATAGATAAACATCTTATAGTTAGGATATATAACACTATAGACTTCACAATTATAGAAGTGAACACGGCACAACACATGGATATGATGGTGAACATGGTATGACAATTTAAGACAGGATGGTGAAGACGGCAAGACACTTTACAGGATGGTGAACACGGCAAGACACTAGACAAGGATGGTGTTGTTCAATGGATGTAAAGACACCCCACATGATGTCTACTTTTCACTACACAGTATATTGACTAGTACACATTAGATAGATGGCTTGCTTGTATCATTTAATAAATTTATCCTGATTATTAATCTTGTCATAATGATTTCTCAGCAGTATTGACAATTTGTTCAAAATTTATTAATTTTAATATCTGCATTTTAATGTGTATGGTGCCATCAGTTAGCTGATCTGAAAGCTACATAGCCTGTAATTGGTCGATCATGATTTAGAAAGCCAGTAAAATCACTTTCTATTGGCTAAGCACACTTTAGAAAGCCTTTAACACCACCATCCATTGGCTAAGCATGATTTTAAAAGTTTGTAACACCACCATCCAATGGCTAAGAATGATTTAGAAAGCCTGTAACACCACCATCCATTGGCTAAGAATGTTTTAGAAAGGCTGTAACACTACCAGTCATTGGCTGAACATGATTTTAAAAGTTTGTAACACCATCATCCATTGGCTAAGCACAATTTAGAAAGCCTGTAACACCACCATCCATTGGCTAAGCACGAAAGCTGCTACAAAAATTTACAAGATAAAGACTGAAGGACAATATACATTGAAATAAATATAAAGATATTAACTATTAACTCACAGTATCTACATTTACATACAGTTTTCATCTCTATTTAGAAGTCATAACTAGAACACACAACTCTATATTATGACCTTGGTGACCCATGACCTTTGACATGACCTAACTTCAAAGGTCATCAAGATTGACAGAGTACATTTTGATCATTTCAATTTTTCTTCATATTTTGCTAAGGTTGTCATTTCATGATATGACAATTGGATCATTTAGTACAAAGTGTAATTTTATTGAGTAGCTTGATGACCTTTGACATTTGTGACTATTGTCATGATCTAGTCTAATTAGGGTCAAAGTGATCAAATGGTACAAACTCCACATTCCAACTCACAGCTATTAGTGATTTGATAAATGTACTTTTTAACTGACTACTACAGGTCAGGTTGGATGTCAATTAATTCTTGACAAATTGAATATATTATTTTTTGGACAACTACATAAATTGTACAACATGATATGCCCCCTTGTATATCAGATCTAACTGAATATCTAGAGTTTCTTTCTGAGAGTCAAACATGCCACGATACATAGATAGAAGGAATTCTGTTTAGCTGATTGTATTTGTATAATTTTGACTTTGTCAGTCTTTCATTCTTTCCTACTCCCACAAGTGAGGTCTGAAAATCACATGAAAAATAATTATTTGATACCAAATTATAAGGTCCCATACCACTAGTATGTCATAGTATTTATGAAATTACACTACCGACATATATACCATCCTACTGGAATAAATAAATAATTAAATAAATAACAGCCACACATGCTACCCTGACAGAGTAAAGAAATACCAGGCAAACAAACTATTCTGGGTGTGGGGGTCGAATCGTTGGTAGGATAAAGGACTTGTCAAAAAGTTTTTATCAAGTCCAATACTTTTTAGAGAGAGGAAATAAATATCATGCAAACTATCCGACCTGAGGACATAAAAACCATACAATCTATTGTACTTGAGTAAATAATAACCAGGCAAACAAACTACTCTACCTGAGTAAATAAATACCCTTCAAATACATGTATCTTAAGATTATACATGTACATGTAAATGAAATATGGCTAAGTACATTTCTTCAGAATGTCTATAGAAGGCAGTGTTAAGATTACCACAGTTGGGAGACATAGTGCTCATTTTATACATTTCAGTAATAAATACCATAATTGAAGATTTGAGTTTCACAAAAATGCATGCAAAATTCTTTTAAACCAAATGTCTGTCCTCCAAAATGTTTTTCAGTCAATATTGGACTTACTATTGAAAGTGTACTAACCATTCAGTTAATAGTGGACTTACTATTGAAAGTGTACTAACCATTCAGTCAATATTGGACTTACTATTGAAAGTGTACTAACCATTCAGTTAATAGTGGGCTTACTATTGAAAGTGTACTAACCATTCAGTTAATAGTGGGCTTACTATTGAAAGTGTACTAACCATTCAGTCAATAGTGGGCTTACTATTGAAAGTGTACTAACCATTCAGTCAATAGTGGGCTTACTATTGAAAGTGTACTAACCATTCAGTCAATATTGGACTTACTATTGAAAGTGTACTAACCATTCAGTCAATAGTGGGCTTACTATTGAAAGTGTACTAACCATTCAGTTAATAGTGGGCTTACTATTGAAAGTGTATTAACCATTCAGTTAATAGTGGACTTACTATTGAAAGTGTACTAACCATTCAGTTAATAGTGGACTTACTATTGAAAGTGTACTAACCATTCAGTTAATAGTGGGCTTACTATTGAAAGTGTACTAACCATTCAGTTAATAGTGGACTTACTATTGAAAGTGTACTAACCATTCAGTCAATAGTGGGCTTACTATTGAAAGTGTACTAACCATTCAGTTAATAGTGGACTTACTATTGAAAGTGTACTAACCATTCAGTTAATAGTGGGCTTACTATTGAAAGTGTACTAACCATTCAGTTAATAGTGGGCTTACTATTGAAAGTGTACTAACCATTCAGTCAATAGTGGGCTTACTATTGAAAGTGTACTAACCATTCAGTTAATATTGGACTTACTATTGAAAGTGTACTAACCATTCAGTTAATATTGGACTTACTATTGAAAGTGTACTAACCATTCAGTTAATATTGGACTTACTATTGAAAGTGTACTAACCATTCAGTTAATAGTGGGCTTACTATTGAAAGTGTATTAACCATTTGGCATTGCTTAATATGACTGCTGAGCTTTCTATACAACAAACTAAGTACAAACAAATATACAATAAACATACTTTCGCCTGGCTATTTCCATGCCAAATTAAATGTAGCCATGGTAACATTTTTGTACTTTAGATTCTTAGACTTGAACAATACATGACAGATAGGTTTGACTGAGTGTTTGCACAAAGACGTTGTCATAACCCCAATCTATAACTTGTTTCTAACTGATGGTATTTTTGGAATGAATTGTCAGTGTAGACTAGATGTTAACAGCTGTGTAGATTATAACATATTAACCCCCCCCCCCCCCCCCCACACACATGCTATACAAATTATGGTAGTTACATACCATTACAATAAAAAACAGTCTGGGATTAACAGACACCATTTTTTTCAGTGGGGGGGGGGGGGGGGGGGGGAGTTCAGTTTCCTATCTGTACTAAAATGAAACAAAACCATACATAACATGGATAACATTTCACCTTCACATCCCTAGTGTGTTTTACTTTCATATTTTAATTTTTTTTTCTCACCATGTAAAGTTTCATAGTTGACCAAACAGAGAATAAAATTGTCTGCAATTGATGAGAATATCAATATTTGCAAAGAGTAAGTACATCATTGGCCAAAGATTTTGGGTAGATATGATTGGCCACCTCATTATGTATCTGGTTCAACCAATGTGTGCCATTGAGCGATGGGTCGTCGTGGAGATGCAAGCATGTCACTCCAGTGTCGTAGACCAGCACCTGAGGCATTACAGCCCAGTACAACTTTGCCAATTGGTTCACTGCTGCCCATACGATCATAATCAACCACAGTTACAACCAGAGTTACTTTCTGTGTATTCAAAAGAAAAACACTTTGTTTACCCCTTAACTACCATGTACTGCATGGCTGCATGACTTATGGTGACATATATGTTGAGTACCCATTCCTTGACATCAAAGTGTACAAACCTAGCAGAGTACCCATTCTGGATTTGAGATTATAGTAAATGATAGATTATTAAACCTGGATTTGAGATTACAGTAAATGATAGATTATTAAACCTGGATTTGAGATTATAGTAAATGATAGACTAACCTGGATTTGAGATTACAGTAAATGATAGACTATTAAACCTGGATTTGAGAATACAGTAAATGATAGATTATTAAACCTGGATTTGAGATTACAGTAAATGATAGCTTATTAAACCTGGATTTGAGATTATAGTAAATGATAGACTAACCTGGATTTGAGATTACAGTAAATGATAGATTATTAAACCTGGATTTGAGATTATAGTAAATGATAGACTATTAAACCTGGATTTGAGATTATAGTAAATGATAGACTATTAAACCTGGATTTGAGATTACAGTAAATGATAGATTATTAAACCTGGATTTGAGATTACAGTAAATAATAGATTATTAAACCTGGATTTGAGATTACAGTACATGACGGACTAACCTGGATTTGAGATTATAGTAAATGATAGATTATTAAACCTGGATTTGAGATTACAGTACATGACGGACTAACCTGGATTTGAGATTATAGTAAATGACAGACTAACCTGGATTTGAGATTACAGTAAATGATAGACTAACCTGGATTTGAGATTATAGTAAATGATAGACTAACCTGGATTTGAGATTATAGTAAATGATAGACTAACCTGGATTTGAGATTATAGTAAATGATAGACTATTAAACCTGGATTTGAGATTACAGTAAATGATAGATTATTAAACCTGGATTTGAGATTATAGTAAATGATAGACTATTAAACCTGGATTTGAGATTATAGTAAATGATAGACTAACCTGGATTTGCTCAAAGGGCACTTCAAAGACAAAGGATTCATTATAATAAGGATTCAATGTTCTCTTCTTAATGCTGGTCTTCTTTTTCTTCATTCTCTTACCACCCATATACACAGACAGCTTCACATAAGGATCTGAGAAAAAACACAGATAAAGCAAGTCATCATAAAGGTGATTCAAAATGCTCAGATTCACTATCGCTAATTTGCTAGACGACATGTTTGTGAAATGCATTCTGGTTTTAAAACTTTTCAAAAGCATCTGCAAACACCTTAAAATGACCTTTTTTCAGTCACTTCCCTTCGGATTTACTTCGAGAGTTTTCGGGTATTTCCGGTCCCACCTAGACCACGAGATTTTATGACGTCATAAGGGGTACACGTTAGCACTAAGACTATGACGAGCGTAGTCACTAGGTGAATAAAACTCAACAGCATTGTGGAAAAATATATTGCTAGTGGTTGTAACAGACATCAGTAAACAAAAACTACACTCTACATGTCTTATTAACCAACATTTACCGATATTTACTCACACTTTCTGACTAATTGGCAGTGTCTGTGGGTATAAATGCTAAAATATTATCTCCCCATATTATGGCAAAATAAATCAAAACGGCTAGACTACAGTGTAGATATACATAAACACTTGTAATGTCGCTCGCGTGTTTCAATTTATGTATCTGATTTTTTTTATTATTTACCAAGGAGAATCATTACAATATCTTTGACAGGCATCGCGTCGACAGCATATTATAGCCCACTATACTCGACTATACTCACTGATGTCGCCTTTTGAACGGCGCATTTAGCAACAAAGTAAACATATTTATCTTGAATAAATATACTAGCTATTAGATTGCCATATTATCAGCAATAAAATTGTAAAGAATTGAGGAAATTTCGTGAGTTTAGTGTTGTCATTTACATGACTTTAGCAACTCATCTGGAAGAAAACTTGTATGGTTTCCCTTGTTGCGATATCACTTAATTTAATGCAACAAGTCTATTTAATATTCATTAGAAGAATTCTGTAACGAATCATGGTATTCGAAGTATACAGTTTAGGAAACCAACAAATCAAATATCGCGATGTGTTCATGATATTAAATATGATTGGACAATATTGACATCGGCAATCAAGGTCGTGACCCCAGCACATGGTTATGAAAGAAAGCCTGCAACTAGATACTTGGCTAGCCACGTCCGGTCCAGTTTCTCAGGGTTTGTTTTGAAGTTAGAGATGTTATTTCTGTACGACTTGAAGAATTTTACAATATATCTGATTGATAAATATGGATTACATCAACACGTGGATAAATTTAACCCGACACGAATGTGCGCTGTGCTCTCCCGATTCCATACGTACATTGTACATACACTGCTTCAGCTTTGATCGGCGGAACTATCCTAGTATAAGCTTACTGGCGCGGCCACGGTGACTGCACAAAACTTGACAACACTACCCCTCTACCGATATATAATAATCACCTGTATACCGTGATAAAAACAAGCAATAATTCGAGTCCCCAACAAGTCGATGAGACCTACTTCTGTTCTGTCCGATCCGAATGCGAGTTTCTTAGGTTTTATATGGGTTTCAGACTCGGACTAGAATATTACGCCCTAGACAATAATAGATGTAAACTTGTGTTCACAAGCCAAACATGTGACAATACAAGACCACAACGAAAACTGTGAAAAATTTACAGGTCAGTCTCATTTTATATATGGACAACAAAATTAGGTCGGTCACAGTTCCATTTACATGACACAACTCGGAGCATATTTCCATATGCTCGGAGCAAATCGAATCAATTAGTGTATTATGGGACCAACAAATATATTGTGGCACATGTCCCGATACGCCTTCTTGAAGTTTCCCATTGGTATTCTAATAGCTAGTATATTTAATCGAGATGAAATATGTTTACTTTGTTGTTAAATGCACTGTTCAAAAGGCGACGCGAGTACGATTGGGCTAAAATATGCCGTCCTTGGCCCGGGGATGCCGTCAAACGTCACGATGGTATCTAATGCTTCTTGTCGGCAAATAATAAAAAATCAGATAAATAAAAGTCAATGAATGTGAAACACGCGACATTACAAGTGTTTATATATATCTAGTCTAGCCGTTTTAATTTATTTTGCCATAATATGGGGAGATCATATTTTAGCATTTATACCCACAGACACTGCCAATTAGTCAGAAAGTGTGAGTAAATATCGGTAAATGTTGGTTAATAAGACATGTAGAGTGTAGTTTTTGTTTACTGATGTCTATTACAACCACTAGCAATATATTTTTTCACAATGCTGTTGAGTTTTATTCACCTGTTGACTACGCTCGTCATAGGCTACGTGCTAACCATGTCTCCTTATGACGTCATAAAACCCTGTGGTCTAGGTGGGACCGGAAATACCCGAAAACTCGAAGGGAAGTGACTGAAAAAAGGTCATTTTAAGGTGTTTGCAGACGCTTTTGAAAAGTTTTAAAACCAGAATGCATTTCACAAACATGTAGTCTAGCAAATTAGCGACAGTGAATGTGAGCATTTTGAATCACCTATAAATGACATACTCCCCACTGTCTGGGAGTTATTGATTCCTGTTTTGATTGTAACACTTCTTGTCTGTTATAGGTGCAATCACAAATTGACATGCATATGTACCTAATAGTATACTACCCTTATACCAAGATTGACTGAAATTGATCTGCTCAGACATGCCTGCCAAATGGCTCCAGACATAAAAAATCAGAACAGAATGGCTGCCTAGCAGTCCTGTTGGATCATATTGTGACACAAGTTGACATACATATATATACATCATAGTACACTATTTACATAAAGTTTTAATGGAAATTTTCTGCATAATGGCTTTGAACATGAAAAATTTGTAACAAAATGTCTAGTGGCCATATTGGATTTTATCACAAAATAAATTGACATGCGTATGTATGCCATAGTGTGTTGTCCTTGTACCAAGTTTGATAAAAATCGGTCCAGTCATGTCCAAGTAATGGCTCTGGACATGAACAAATCATAACGAAATGGCTGTCTAGTGGCCATATTGGACTGTATCACAAAATAAATTAATGTGCACATGTATGCTATAGTGTGTTGTCCTTGTACCAAGTTTGAGAGAAATTGGTCAAGTCATTTCCGAGAAATGGCTATGCACGCATGCACACACACACACATGGGTGCACGGAGCCCAATCTAAAAGTTCGCCAGGACTTTGTCTAGTGGGGACCAAAAAACACATAATGAAATGATGCAATGATATACTGGCAGTTTAAAGTGGTCATATGGATGAGGATTGGGCATTTATTTTGGAATTTTAATTTATAAAACAATTTTATCATAGCTTCCTACTAGAAAAATTAATATGAAACAACATATGCCAAGTCTGTGTTTGTAACTGAATACATTACAAAAGATAAATAAATTTGTAAAATGTTTGTTAGTGTGCATACAATAACAAACTTTTTATACATATTTTAGACTTTTGCAATTTATTGAGTTACAAACACAGACAAATGATAGTCTGCAAGGTATGCTGTGACAGGGTGCCCCACACATCACTGGTGATGACATAACATATCTTTATATAAGTCTAAATGAATAGACCAGGGAAAAAACAAGTTTTGAATACACTACACACAGTCTCACCTGACAATCCGCCAACGTCCATCTTCTTAAGGTTCTTAGCTTCCAGTACAACCACTGTTAATTTACCAGCAGTTGGAACATACCGTAGTGAGAAACAAACATCACCAAGCTCAGACTTTCCCTACAAATAATAAATCAATCATACATAAAATGTAATATTACATATAATCATTTATTATCTAACACCCAGTATCACTTCCAATGTAATTCAATGGAAACGCACCCATAGAACCCATATAATAATTGTTCATATAAGCCATGGCACACTTTGCCCAAACATGGCACATGGCATGCTCATCGATATCACACTTTGCCCACACATGGCACATGGCATGCACATCGATATCACACTTTGCCCACACATGGCACATGGCATGCACATCGATATCACACTTTGCCCACACATAGCACATGGCATGCACATCGATATCACACTTTGCCCACACATGGCACATGGCATTCACATCGATATCACACTTTGCCCACACATGGCACATGGCACATGGCATGCACATTGATATCACACTTTGCCCACACATGGCACATGGTATGCACATCGATATCACACTCTGCCCACACATGGCATGTGGCATGCTCATCGATATCACACTTTGCCCACACATGGCACATGGCATGCTCATCGATATCACACTTTGCCCACACATGGCACATGGCATGCACATCGATATCACACTTTGCCTACACATGGCATGCACATCGATATCACACTTTGCCCACACATGGCACATGGCATGCACATCGATATCACACTTTGCCCACACATGGCACATGGCACGCACATCGATATCTCTTCATTCAATGATTCAGCTTTGTTTTTCTCTTACTGTCTTTTTGTACATTAGATCTAATCTATATCATATTATGTTAATGTGATTCAAATCATATTTCCATACCAGTTTAAGACTATATTAGTCTAAGAGTAGATGATCAAATCTTTACAGCTGACCTGGATACAGGTTTTGTATTATGGGTTCTCCTAAAGTTAGTCCTTTCGCCATGTAATCTTTGGCTGATAAACCTGAATCCAGGCAGTTGACCATAACTACTACTGTATTATACTTCATAAATTTTATTCATTTAATACAAAAACATAATTTTCAGATAAATTTTGCCAAGAGTCACCAAATTGAAAGCACAGCCTTTATCTGCCTCGTAAGCTCGATAGTTTTAACGTAAGCAAGGATATTTTAGCATCAGTGTATCGGTCACTAATGGAAAGCATACTGACACGTAATATTGTATCCTGATATTGAAATCTCACAGTTAAAGACAGGACAAAGTTGATGAGAGCCGTCAGTCAGGTGGGAAGGATTATTGGTTCAAAGCAGAAACAGCTCTCCAAACTCTACCATCAGTCATTGAAACAAAAAGCTATTCAAATTTTCAAGGATCAGTCATACCCACTACATTCTCAGTTCAAAACCCTACCGTCAGGTCGGCAACTCAAAGTTCCCCTCACAAGGAAAACTTGCTACAAAAAGCCTTTCATTCCATCTGCGTTTTCAATTTTACACTGTGGATTCACTGAATTGTTACTGTGATAGGAATTTAGTCTGTTTGGTTGTATTTGTCTGTGATAGCATTTGTATTTGTATATTGGGATTTCTGAGATGCCAGAAGGAAATTTTCCATTATATATTTTAATTTAATGGACAATAAAGGTTTTGAATTTGAATTGAACTGAATTGAATCTTGTTTTACAGTTATTGCCCTCACGGTTTATTAGTGTTATTGAAAGGACTATACAATGACATTGATTTATTTCATTACATATTGGACTGTCTATTAAGTAAATCCTCATTGACAGTATACTACCTCCATATCTAATTACCATCTATCCCTCCCCTTGTATCCTTCCAAGCTATACTACTCCCATCTCTCCACCCCCCTTGTATCCTTCCAAGCTATACTACCCCATATGTAATTATCTTTCTTTTCCCTCTCCTGCATCCTTTCCAGTTATACATGTACTACCCCCATATCTCATTACCTCTCCTCCTGGTACTTCGGCACTTTGTAGATCGCGCCATTCTTCAATAACACGACCTAAATCAATGGAACTGAGTGGAACTTTGACTTCTCCAATGATATCATGACGTGAGAACCGATCAAAGTCATAGATTGCAAATGTCAATATCTTGCCACCAACATCACTGTAAGGAACCTTAAATAAGAAATGTACAAATAGAACTCATAAAAATAAAAGTCACACAAAACTAGAACAAACACGTCGTCTTCTAATACATAATCCAAATTTTTCAACTTCCTGTTTCATTTCATAAAAAATGGTGGCCATTTGGTTGAACCATCATGAAAGTGATGCACATACTGAACTACACAATATGTGACAATTATGCAAGGTTTGATTGAAACCAGTCCATGTATGTCAGATGTGTACATGTACGTACATTTTGAACATTTCGATATCTGACCTTGAATATGTGGTCTCATTAGAAAGCTCAATATAGATAATGTGGATGTAGACACTCAAATAATATGAAGTCTCATGTCTTCAGAGTTAGTGGGCACAATGTTTTATTATGTTGTGCATATAAGACAAATTCTACATGTACACTGTGACTCATGTAAACTTCAAAGATCGCTTAATTGTTACTGTTACGTGCACTCACTCACTCTCTCACTCACTGTACATTTCTGTCTCTTTCTTTCTCCCTGTACATATCTCTCTCTCTGTACATATCTCGCTCTGTATGTGTGTCTGTATTCCCTCTGTATACATCTATGTATGTGTCTGTATTTCTCTCTCTCTCTGTATATGTGTTTACATTTCTCTCTTTCTCTATCTATCTTAAGCTCTGTGTGTCCTTCTCTCTGCTTATTGTCCCTCCCTCTATTTCTCCCTCTCTCTGTCTCGCAATACCTTAAATGTAAATGACTCGTTGAAGACAGGGTTAAGTGTCTTTCGGTGTACTTTGGTCTCATATTTCTTCTTCTTATCAGGAAGTAGATAGACTTTCACGTAAGGATCAGAAGTACCAGAGAAGTCCATGCCAGGAAGATCAGCTGCCTGGATTACACCAACTGTCAACTAAAGAACAATGATTATACATAAATCCAACAGTCTCAACTAAGTGTTATCTTATTAGTTAAAGCATCATTCTGTTGTTCAGGACAATCTTTTTCTATAGGGTAGCTCTGCTCTGCCTGTTTTCACCCAATTTCAATCTTTTCTAGAAAATATCTTTGGACAAGAAAACTTTTAGTTGGGTGGATCAATATATTGCACAGAAAGTGGCCAAACCAATCACATGCTTGAAGTATGAAATACACTGGTTGACAACTGTCCAGTACACTGAAAAACTGAAATAGTCCAGTATACTGAAATAGTCCAGTCATATCTTGACTTTGTTAGAATGTGACAACTCTAAAACACTGCTGATTTCCAGCATGACATTGTAGCATGACTGTAAACACTGCTGATTTCCAGCATGGCATTGTAGCATCTTTGTTACCATCAGTAGGCACCATCATTTTAGTGTTGTTATCTGCAGTTTATATCATGGATGATATAGAGTGTAGATGGACTGATATAGAGTGTACATGGCCTGATATAGAGTGTAGATGGACTGATATAGTGTGTACATGACCTGATATAGAGTGTAGACGGACTAATATAGAGTGTACATGGGCTGATATAGAGTGTACATGGGCTGATAAAGAGTGTACCGGTAGATGGACTGATAAAGAGTGTAGATGGACTGATATAGTGCAGATGGACTGATGTAGAGTGTGCATGGCCTGATGTAGAGTGTACATGGGCTGATATAGAGTGTACATGGGCTGATATAGTGTAGATGGACTGATATAGAGTGTACATGGGCTGATATAGTGTAGATGGACTGATATAGAGTGTAGATGAACTGATATAGAGTGTAGATGGACTGATGTAGAGTGTACATGGGCTGATAGAATGTACATTGCTTGAGTGTACCGGTAAATGGACTGATGTGGCGTAGATGGACTGATATAGAGTGTAGACGGACTAATATAGAGTGTACATGGGCTGATATACAGTGTATATGGGCTGATTATGGAGTATTAGTGCTGTCATTGTTAAAAAGTAAATAATTCTTATCTCACCTTGCCCTCCTGGAAGTCATAGTCCAAGGAAAATTGTAGCTTTCCTAGTTTTAGTTCTGATTTAACAGAGTCTGTATCTTCCTGGTCCTCTCCTCCTGCACCATCTAATTCCTCCACATCAGGCTGAACCTGTTAATCAATACCAACATGACAACTGTCAATCACTACGTCACCAACATGACAACTGTCAGTCATTACCACCACTAAGTTGATTCTATCGCTACATGGGTTGATAGAATGTACATTGCTTGAGTGTACCGGCATGAACCAAATCTTAAACTATAATTTCCTACTGGAATTACTGCATTTTATCTTCAAACACAGACTTGCTCTCCCTTGAAAATCTCTTCCATAAATGAATTGCCCGTAGAGCCTCTTTTATTGAAAGTGACAGTACCCACCCCTCAAATTACTGGTTGCAAGCTGCTATCGATCGTTAAAAGTCAAGTCCACACATTTTAGTAACAGTTTCTTCCATCTTCACATCTATTACCCCAAAGACTGTAGTTGCTACATAACAGCATGAGGGGTAATAAGATGTCTAGTAGTTCCCGAAAAAGGCCAGGCAATAAGTGTTTTATAACGCATTCTCAGACATTATACATTCTTTACATACTCAAAGCAAATCACCAAAAGACTGCCATGTTACATGAATATTGCCCTAGGTAAATTAGAAAATGAAAAGTCCCTGCTGCATGCAAATTGAGGTCATTGAGGGTCACTTGTCCATACCATGTGTAACATGATCTAAGCCAATCACTGAAGGCTTTACGAAAATGATGTGTTATGTATTCAAATATTGTAACATATGGGATAGCTAACTAGGGCCTGGATAGCAAGGTGAACTGTATTGCAGTATTTGATAATTTTCTTTGTTGGTTCATTTAAATATAACTTTCTAATATAGATTAATATTATACTATAAATCCAACTTATAGACTCATATCATTGAAAGTAGCACAAGCTGAGTTTATAAACCTTTTACTTATGTGAAAATACTTGCATAAAATCTTGGTTAAACTACAAGTTATAGTATATAACTGTCAATGCATGTCTTCTATGACATTACAATTACCTTCTGGCATTGTTAGAACAGTTGAAAGCCTAGTATGGATTCCTTGACATTTTTTGGTACGTATGAAAAATTACCTCACCAGACCGTTTATATGTTACGTCTTGTGTGATAGTTACAATGTATGTACACTTCAGTGAGTAGAATACTATCAGTGACTTTTATTAAAATCATAAATCTTGCCCCAAAATGTATAATCTCAGCTTGTCACTTGGAGCAAAGTTCTTACTTAACAAACCTATGATGTTTGGTTTCTAATTCACATCCCCAAATAACTGTGTTTGTCAATTATTCTATTCAAAGGTAATCTATAAATGCACAATTGGTAATTCAAAACTGTTATTTGTGATTATTTGGTGAACAGCTAGGTGACCTACACAAAAATACAGATCTTAAAGTATACACTTGCTTTCAACTCATTCATGTTGCAGAGTCTGTTCTATAAGTTGATTGACAAAATGAAAACACATACACAAGTTAGTTTATTTACAACCAAATCTGAGTAGATACAGTTTGATAAAAGTGCATGGTTTGTAGACACTTTGAAACCATGACTGCAACCTTTATCAAATTCACTAGTACCCAATATATCATGTTAGGCCTAATAAAAAAAAGTTGTTTGGTTCCGGTTACCCGACCCCACCCAGTTTTTCACACTGACCCTAATGGAACAATGGAAAACAATACAGTGACCATATGGGAAAACAATGGAAAACAATACAGTGACCATATGGAAAACAATGGAAAACAATACAGTGACCATATGGAAAACAATGGAAAACATAGCTAACTGAGCTAGACAATCACATATGAAAAAAAAAATAATTAAAAAAATAAATAAATAAACAAGTCATTGAGAATGACATAGTCCCTGCTCAATCTGATTAAAATCCGATGTAGATGTCGGCTAATCGTTCATTGCTATTCTACCTTTGTTATTTTGCCTGAATTGACCATCTTGGTACATGTTTAAATTTTTTAGCCTGATCGCCTCCTCTACATCTGAGTTGGCACCCATTCAAACGAATTTCTGCTAAGTGAGAGACACACAACCAATCAGGTTTCGTCTTACTTGTCATGGGCATACATGTACGCATTGAATATCAACAAACATCAACAAACATTGAATATCAACAGGAAGTCCAGTAATTGAACTTCCTGAGCCGAAGTACAACGGCTCAGCTCAGTGGACGTGGACCTACCTTTACTACTACTACAATGTACGAAGTATTTCAACTGTAAAAACATTCAGTGATTGTATTGCTATAAATTTAAACATGTACCAAGAAGGTCAATTCAGGCAAAATAACGAAGGTAAAATAGCAATGAACGATTAGCCGACATCTACATCGGATTTTAATCAGATTGAGTCCCCGCTATGATTGGGTTTTAAGGAATTATCACTACTCTGATCACGCAACAACACTTGTGAACCTAAATCAAACAGACTTAGATATGTTGTGTCTGCATGTTGGACATGGAACATGCCTACAGGCATCTCCAAGAAACGGCTCTGGACGGACAGACGGAACCCAATCTATAAGTCCCTGTCCTGGACTTCGTCTGGCGGGGACTAATGACAAGTTTGAAACATGTTGTCAGAACAAAGCTTCCCACTTAGTCCCTGGTGGCCTTGGATATGTTTGCGACAAGTGTTACAAAGTCGGAGGGACATATGAGAGAAATTATTGCCCCAAAATACTGAGCAGTTCCACACATGACCGATTGAAAGTTTACAATGAAAAGTAAATTCATGCACATGCGCAGTACAGGGTTTACTCTTACATTAACATACTAAAACAATGATGTCATACCAAAGAGGTCAATACTGAGGTCATCCCTAGATAGACGTCAATTACAATAAATGACACATTTACACCCAACACTTGTGAACCTAAATCAAACAGACATAGATATGTTGTGTCTGCTCGTTGGACATGGAACATGCCTACTCATGTTGTGTCTCCTCGTTGGACATGGACAAGATAACATGATGGAATAAACCATTCAACAATAAAGGATGGGTTGGGTACAGGGGGGGGGGGGGGGGGGTGGAACCTGTTCAAGCATGTCTGAGTTATGGCTTTGGACATAGAAAAGTCGTAAACAAAATGGCTGCCAGGCGGCCATATTGGATCGTATCACGATGAAAATGGATATGCACATGTATGTCATAGAACACTGTCCTAATACCAACTTTGAATGAGATCTGTCCAAGCATGTCTGAGTTATGGCTTTGGACATGGAAAATTCACAAACAAAATGGCTGCTAGGTGGCCATATTGGATCGTATCATGACGAAAATGGATATGCACATGTATGTCATAGAACACTGTCCTAATACCAACTTTGAATGAGATCTGTCCAAGCATGTCTGAGTTATGGCTTTGGACATGGAAAATTCACAAACAAAATGGCTGCTAGGCGGCCATATTGGATCGTATCATGACACAATGAATATGCACATGTATGTCATAGAACACTGTCCTAATACCAACTTTGAATGAGATCTGTTCAAGCATGTCTGAGTTAAAAATGTATGGCTTTAGACAGGGAAAATTTGCAAACAAAATGGCTGCTAGGCAGCCATATTGGATCGTATCATGAAACAAATTGACGTGCATATGTATGCCATTGTATGTTGTCCCTGTACCAAGTTTGAAAAAAATCGGTCCAGGCATCTCCAAGAAATGGCTGCGGACGGACGGACGGAACCCAATTCATAAGTCCCCGTCCCGGACTTCGTCCGGCAGGGACAAACAAACACAAGTTTAAATCTTGGCAGAAAAATCTACCCACCCCACCTATAGAATATAATTTTATTGTCCATTTACGGAAATTTTCCATTTTGCTTCACCCAAATATAAAAGACACATTAAAATACATATACACACTAAAATAATTACAGTAACACAAACACAGTTACAATCTTCCAATAAAAGTATTCTTCGAATTCAGTGTAGATCTTTAAAACAATAATGTCAGAAGCTTAAAATCACAGGTCTGAGTTCAGTATGCTTATTGCACTTGGTATAAATGATTACTTAAAAATGTTCTTATGAGTTAAAGGTGCTCTATATCGTCTTCCTGTAGGTAACAAATCAAACTGCGAGTACAATGGATGTGAGGTATCACTAACAATTGCTTGGGCTTTCCTGCGGACAGAGAGTTTGTAGAGGTCATAGAGCTGACTCTGTTTTTTACCAATTATTTTCCCGGCCAAATTTACAACTCGTGCCAGTTTATTTTTATTTTTGACACTCAAGTTGCCATACCGCACTGTGATGTTAAAAGTTAGCACACTTTCTATAAGGCTCTTGTATACCTTTTCAATAACATTTTGACAGACGTCAAAACTCTGTAGCCTCCTCAGTAAAAAATATACGCTGCATGGCCTTTTTAACAACACAGTTAGTGTTTTCAGTGAAATTTAGCTTTTGATCCAATTGCAAACCTAGATATTTGAAACACTCAACGATTTCTACAGACAGACCGTTCAATACAGCCGGTTCAAATGTGACACTACGTTTGTCATTTTCTATTATTAGTTCCTTAGTTTTAGCCATGTTCATTTCCAGTAAACTTGACTTATACCAGTCTTGTAGGGTTGCTACATGATCAAAATAAATATGTTCATTTAGAGATTGTTCTTTCAACAGGAGGCCTACAAGTGCCATATCATCAGCATATTTGAGCAAACTTACAACTGGATCTCGAATTTTCATTTGGTATCTCATATTCTAAAATTAAATGTAATTGGAACCACATAATAATTTTTTTATGCCTTACAATAACATTTGTATCTCATACTGGTGATAACCGTACCAGTTACTAGACAGGAGTCAATATTTGTATCTCAATTCTCATACTGGTGATAACCGTACCAGTTACTAGACAGGAGTCAATATTTGTATCTCATACTGGTGATAACCGTATCAGTTACTAGACAGGAGTCAATATTTGTATCTCATACTGGTGATAACCGTACCAGTTACTAGACAGGAGTCAATATTTGTATCTCATACTGGTGATAACCGTACCAGTTACTAGACAGGAGTCAATATTTGTATCTCATACTGGTGATAACCGTACCAGTTACAAGACAGGAGTCAATATTTGTATCTCATACTGGTGATAACCGTATCAGTTACTAGACAGGAGTCAATATTTGTATCTCATACTGGTGATAACCGTACCAGTTACTAGACAGGAGTCAATATTTGTATCTCATACTGGTGATAACCGTACCAGTTACTAGACAGGAGTCAATATTTGTATCTCATACTGGTGATAACCGTACCAGTTACAAGACAGGAGTCAATATTTGTATCTCATACTGGTGATAACCGTACCAGTTACTAGACAGGAGTCAATATTTGTATCTCATACTGGTGATAACCGTATCAGTTACTAGACAGGAGTCAATATTTGTATCTCATACTGGTGATAACCGTACCAGTTACTAGACAGGAGTCAATATTTGTATCTCATACTGGTGATAACCGTACCAGTTACAAGACAGGAGTCAATATTTGTATCTCATACTGGTGATAACCGTATCAGTTACTAGACAGGAGTCAATATTTGTATCTCATACTGGTGATAACCGTAGCAGTTACTAGACAGGAGTCAATATTTGTATCTCATACTGGTGATAACTGTATCAGTTACTAGACAGGAGTCAATATTTGTATCTCATACTGGTGATAACTGTATCAGTTACTAGACAGGAGTCAATATTTGTATCTCATACTGGTGATAACCGTACTAGTTACAAGACAGGAGTCAATATTTGTATCTTATACTGGTGATAACTGTATCAGTTACTAGACAGGAGTCAATATTTGTATCTCATACTGGTGATAACTGTACCAGTTACAAGACAGGAGTCAATATTTGTATCTCATACTGGTGATAACCGTACCAGTTACAAGACAGGAGTCAATATTTGTATCTCATACTGGTGATAACCGTATCAGTTACTAGACAGGAGTCAATATTTGTATCTCATACTGGTGATAACCGTACCAGTTACTAGACAGGAGTCAATATTTGTATCTCATACTGGTGATAACCGTATCAGTTACTAGACAGGAGTCAATATTTGTATCTCATACTGGTGATAACCGTACCAGTTACAAGACAGGAGTCAATATTTGTATCTCATACTGGTGATAACCGTATCAGTTACTAGACAGGAGTCAATATTTAATAGTAGGAATACCATATAACCATGCACATCTATCCAATCTACTGAGATTTAGTGGTAAATACACTAACTTGTGTATGTGTTTTCATTTTGTCAATCAACTTATAGAACATTTATTTAAATACATCAAAATTATCCCCCAAAGACCATTAACTTATAAACTAAGCCTGTCTTTTCAAATAGTCACGTATATTACGTCCTATGAAAACAAGCCTTCAATGCAAGTATATCCAAAAGAGTTAGATCAGAACTTTGCTCTCTGTGATTTACTACCGGTATGTGAAACAAGACTGTTAGAAAGTAAATATAGAAATGCTGTAATTGTCAACATGGTCACTATAGCAACATTGTAAGCAACATGTTCATTGCAGTGTTCTCCCTACATATAACATGGACTATTGGCAATGTTGAGTTGTTTAATTGAATGGAAAGCAAATCATGTTGGACAATAAGCTGACACACAAATCATTGAATGATGAACACAGAAAATAACATGTATTCTTTAATCCATGATTTCATACTTGATGAATTGAAATAACTAAGGAACTTATTGTCTGGCTTGTAAATTTAAGTACATGCTATATATGTACATGTATATGCATATTAGGTGGAGAACACTTATAATTGTTGTTGAATTGAAACATTTATATTGGCCACTTCATGACCTCTTAGAGTTTATTCTGAATAAAGCATCCAGCTATTTTCATGACCTTTAAAAGTTTAAAGTGGTCATATCAATGAGGAGTGGGTATTTATTTTGGATTTTTAATTCATAAAACAATTTTACCATGGCTTTCTACTTGAAAAATCAATGAGAAACAACATTGACCAAGTCTGTGTTTGTAACTCAATAAATTGCAAAAGAGTGATAAATGTGTAAAGTGTTTATTACTGTACATACAAAAATACCGCCAATGGCGTTGTAGCACAACTGTACAGTTTTTAAAAATGTTTATCCATATGGTAGTCCATGCTAACAATAAGTGGTCATTTGGTGAATGACTATCCAGTTGCCAAGCCAACCATGTTGCTATCTTTACGATATACTAGTATGCTATCATTTGGCTGTTGCTATGGGCGTGGTCATGTTGTTAGATATATTTTCATACATTGTGGTATGTTTTTGTTCACTTGTGTATGAATTCCTGATATTATCTTTGCAATATACGTGATCATTTAGCTGTTGCTATGGGCGTGGTCTTGTTGCTAGGCATACTTACATACATTTTTTGAAAGTTTATTCAATTGTCTATTAATCCCTGTTGTTATCTTTGTGAAATACACAACCGTTTGGCTGTTGCTATGGGCTTGGTCATGGTTGTTAGGGTATTTGCATACATTTTTTGAATTGTTACTCATTTGCCTACCAGATGATGTTGTTATTTGACCAAAATATACTGCCATTTGGTTGTTGCTAAGGGCGTGGTCATGGTCGTTAGGGCCAATTTTGTCAAAATGTTTTGAAGAAAATCTGCAGAATTACAGTTTCAGAAACATCTCACCAAGTTTCAGACTCACTGACCAAGTACTTTTTGAGATATAAGTTTTAGACCAAAAATGAACATTTTTACACCTGATTTGCATATCACTCATGGAATCATTGTATGCTTAATATTTCTTCGTCCATACATCCCTAGATGCATTCCCATTAAATTTCAGCCCAATCTGCTCACTAGTTTTGGAATTATAGATTTTTAACCAAAAAGACACATTTGTAGCCCTAATTTGCATATCACTGATGGAATCATCATGTCATGAACAAATCTTTACACCCCCTTAAGAATGTTCCCACCAAATTTCGCACCAATCTGCCCAGTAGTTTCTGAGTTTAAGTTTTTTGACCAAAAATCACATTTTTTGACCCAATTCACACACCTGTGATGCGATCATTTTGATTTGAACAATTTCCCAACTAGACACCCAAGGTAATGGACCTACCAAATATCATGGCAATTGGTTCAGCGGTTTTTGACTTTAAGTTGTTTACACAAACACACACACACACACACACACACACACACACACAGACAGACGCCGGACGATCCCTATAGCACTACTGAACCTCAGTTCAGTTGTGCTAGTAAAAAACTTTTTGCACATTATTTTTTAGCTTTTTACAATGTATTGAGTTACAAACACAGACTATTGTTATTCACATTGATTTTTTTCGACTAAGAAGCCATAATAAAATTGTTTTATACATTTAAAATCCAAAATAAATACCAAATCTTCCTCCATATGGCCACTTCAATTTTGTTTTTAACCATGTTGTACTGTTCAACAACTTTATTTCTGAATTGACCAATCAACTGTCTTATCACAAAAGTAGTCTGTATTTTGGGGTTGGCAAGTTATTGAAATTTAAAATTAAAACTGTGGATTGAATGAAAATCAACTGGACGCAAATTCTTGGGTCACACCAGAAGTTATAACAGTAGCCTATTGAGACGAGGATGGGACAAAAAAATGACTTGCAGTCTATTACACACATAATATAAACATGCTATTCAAAATGTTGTCATACACGGATCATCAATAAATATTAATTTTCACGATAACATTAACATGCCATTGGGTAGACAAGGAAAAACAACACATGTTTAGTGTGTGAGTGTAAGCAATTGAATGTAATGATAATTTATGATAATTAGAGAGAATTAGAGAGAAAGGTGAGTCTTTAGACTTTATACAGGGTTTTTATGGATATAGAGAGTAAAGAAGATTTAGAGAAGATACTATAAGAGGTGACGATAATACCAACCAGCAGAGGACAAGTATTGAGATGTGCATGTTGCATTGTGTAAGACGAGTGCAAGGAAAAGAAAAAAAAACACATGAAGACATTGTCAGATACAAGTGAACTAGACAAGACAACTACACCATTATCAGTGTAATAGTACAAGTATATGTACAGATAGATACATGATTTCATGATAAAGAACAAAGTTATATTACTGCAATTGTGATGAGGGGGCCCCACAATCTTGTATATTTTCCTAAAATAGTGTTGATTGTAATTGACAAATATGCTCTATTACCATGCCTGGGTCATATTGTTTGTCAGTGTGTTCAAGTGATAAATGGTGAATGGGGATTTATTTTGCATTTTGAATTCTTAACGACTTTACTATGTTTTCCTTCTTGTAAAAACAATGTGAAATAACATCAACCAAGTCTATGTTTGTAACTCAGTAAATTACAACAAGATCAAAAGTTTGTTATTGTACCGTACAATAACAAATATTGCACACATTTTTAAAAATGTTTTGCAATTTATTAAGTTACAACAAGGATTTAGTATATGTTGTTTTTTGTTTTAAATTGTTTTTCCAAGTATAAAAACATGGCAGTTTTTTTATGCATTAAAAATCCAAAATGAATTCCAATTTGTCATTCACAGGGAGACTTTAATGACACCATGTATTTCTCAAACAAAGTTACAAATGCCAACATTTATTGGTAAACAGTTGTTGAAGAGAAAAATATTGGTTGATTACCAGCAGTACGACATTTAGTGAGTTGATACAATAAGTGAATATGTATTTAGTGTATCCTGACATTAGACCTAGTCTGTCTTACACTTGTTTGTATATGTATTGATTTTAAAGATGAAACAAACAAAACATATACAAGTATACTCTGGACAAGGGTTTAACAAAAAGTGCTATTTCATGTACAATTTCTAAAAACCAAATACTGGTAGGCATGTACAAATGTACATGGCATATTGCAATCTATCTCACAGACTTGTGCAATCACAATCAACACTGTCTAGAACCTAATACTTGGCAAACTAGTTGTAATAACTTGGTTGTTTTGCCCATAAGGAATTCTGATTAACAAGTCATGCAAGATAGCCATTACCTGAACAAGTACATGTAGACACAATGTGCATCTTTACTTGGACTCAAGAATTGAAATGGTGCAAAAATAAACATGCAAAGATTATGTACATCGTCCAAAAGTATCAGAAACCTGTACACTGATAAAGATGAAAAAATATACCATTGGAGTCTCAAAACATGCTCATACACACAATCACCATGAAAAGAAAAAATGTGTGAACACAGACCGAGAAATCCCACATACACATACACCCCCATATATTTCATATACAGTAAAACAATCCCATATAAGGATGCAAAACTCCCATATAAGGATATGAACAATCCCATATAAGGATGAAAGACTCCCATATAAGGATATGAATGATCCCATATAAGGATGAGACTCCCATATAAGGATATGATCAACCCCATATAAGGATGAGACTCCCATATAAGGATATGATCAACCCCATGTAAGGATGAGACTCCCATATAAGGATATGAATGATCCCACACTATAAGGATGAGACTCCCATATAAGGATATGAATGATCCCATATAAGGATGAGACTCCCATATAAGGATATGATCAACCCCATATAAGGATGAGACTCCCATATAAGGATATGATCAACCCCATGTAAGGATGAGACTCCCATATAAGGATATGAATGATCCCACACTATAAGGATGAGACTCCCATATAAGGATATGATCAACCCCATGTAAGGATGAGACTCCCATATAAGGATATGAATGATCCCACACTATAAGGATGAGACTCCCATATAAGGATGCAAAACATTCCCATAGAACAGACATAAAATTTCCCATACAGGACATAGATTGTCCAAATAAGGACAACTATGCCATATATGGATATATCACCCCACATAAAAACATGCAAAGGAGATAGAAATCATGCAGACCTTTTCCTTATAACTAGCTCCAAGCATTTGAACACTCTTCAAATCGACAGCACCCTTCAACCCCTTCTTTCCTTCCTTCTTTTTTTTCTTCTTGCAGATACATTTCTTACATATACATATACAACAGCAGAGAAGTAGTAATCCCGCAACAATGCCAATAGCTATGATAGCCCACATGGGCACTGAAGGAGAGAGAAAATAACCAGATTAGAGATTTAGGGTGTAAAAGTCAAAGAATTGTGTACACCGTGTTGGGAGAGTAAAACCATTGGACAGATCTAGATGCCACCTGTTTTGAAAAACCAAAGACAGTATGTAGGTTATAGGTTTGAAAAGTTTGCAGCAAAATAGAAACCTATACAGCAATTCACTTCTTTCACTATAGACGTCAAATTGTATAAATTAACATCAGATATTTACAGTCTGACAAGTTGTAAAAATCATAACATCATAATGTGTTTTTCTTGTAAACCATATATGAATTAAAAACAAAGACAGAAGTGTACAGTTCAAGATTTCATATCAAATATCAATATTTGTGTTTGAAACAAAAGCTAAATTTGATACTATAAATTAAAACGTGAGGATGGTATATATTCTGTTCAACTTTATAACAAATAATATCTTTGGTTTATTATATTACTTTGGATTCAGTTTTGTACAATGTTTAAATAAAATTGACATTTTTAATTTCTCACTAAAATGTTAACTGATAACATTTCCATCTTGATTAGTATAAACTGAAGGTAAATATTATACTTGATATGCAAATTATATACTTGATATACAAATGACTTAATTGATATTCAAATGATGCCATTGATATGGAAATTGTCATTTAAAATGACACCTTTTGCACAATAAATACACAATTAAGTGCTATAATATCAAAATATTTTGATGTTTGTCATACAATATTCTAGGCGATAGTGAAAGCCATGAAGTTACTGTGTACATATATATGAGCTGTAATAAAATTTCCACTACACACTGGTATCTACTTTATATGGAATTCTAGATGTGTACTGAGTACATAAAATTGCTGGCCACATACTTGATATCAACATCATGTGGTTCTGTCTGAATGGAAACCATTGTAAAAGCACAGCTTATGGAAGAACCACATACATGTAAACCACACACACATGATTGATTGTTCTAAAAAATGACAACAACTGCACTGCATTTCTAAAAAGAAGCAGGAAGGTGCGTGTAAAGTATATTCTATAAAGTAGATCAGGTGATAACTGCAGATAATATCACACAGCTCCTCCTCCCCTCCCCACAGCTATTATGTTTCTTTGTCTGCACAATTTGAATTCCTGACTACATTTACACGTAGATAAAAGAATATCTAACTCTGGACAAGGGTTTAACAAAAAGTGACATTTGATGTACATGTATAATTTCTAAAAACCTTTGGTAAATTTAGACAAATAAAATGAAATAGTAAATATAATATAATATATATATAACAGTTAAAATATCTTTCACTGATATCAAAAGGAGGACATTTTGTCATCTGAATGGCCACATATTTCAATACTGGAAGCAAGAGGAAGGCAACAATCATTTTGCTGAAACATAGACATGAAAGAAGCGACTTGGTTAATTAACGTAATTCTTATGATTTGTGAATGGATTGGTTAACTTAGAGTATACACTTGTCATCAGCTACATGTAAATCTTTGTCAGCAATCACTACTTGTGCAAACAAACAAACTTAAATGGACAAAACATAAACATGCAAACAGATTAGACATATAACCTTTTTCCCCTTTCTGTTCTTCTTACACACTGCAACATAAGTCATGACAAGGCACAGAACAATAACAACTAGTAGGCACAAAGCTAGAATTGCTACAATCCACATTGGAACCTCCCATCCAGCTATATCAACAATTTCATCCAGTATTCCTGCATCCGTTGTGTTGCCTGTTTGGTTCGTTACTGGTACTGGAGTGGTCTGTGCAGACACTTTATACTCAACATTTTCACTTTTGGTATCGTCTCTACGATATACTGAAGGGAATACCATGTATTTAATAACCAACACAACTAAACATACTCCCTTCACCAACAGATTGAATTGAAAATCAAACACTACAATACATTGGTTACACATCAAACATGCTAAGTATATTTTAGTGTAAAGTGTTTCTATGGTGATTTACACTATAATGTCATGACTATTCTAACTGTCATTTTGATCCAACGCTTTCACTGAGATGATGAGATCTGTAATTATGAGCTAAATCTCTTTGTGCAGTGTAACCTGTAAAATTTGAATATGACCCAATGTATGGAAAAAGTATAAACAGTTTCATGTGCCCCATGGCCATTTCCTGACATCGAGAGTATGTCTTGGGTAGTTTAGAAACTACATGTACATGCTATTATCATTATCTATCCATGTGATTAGTTACTTATTAACAGACTGATTAGACAGGGTTTGCATCAATACAAGAATATGACGGCCATTTACACGAAGCATCTTCCATTCATGGGTCAAGAGATGATCAAATAGGCCACGTTGGCGGACGGTCTATGCTGAAAACTTCACTCAGATAAATTCATACCGCCACATCACTATTTCATTCTTACTAAAACTTCAACCAACTTTCTTTTTGAGCATTGGTACCAGATCGAATGCATTATGTGAATTTAACGTTCACTACATGCTCTCAGGGGGTTGGGTGAACATGGTTCACACGTAAATGTTAAGGCATCGCATCATATTGTTCAAAAATAAATGAATCTCTAGGTGTATACCAAGTTAACAGTTTTCTTCAGCAACATAAAATTTTATCAAACGCAATTACAACTGTGTCTCTGTCAAGGTGAAAGTTAATGCTGTCGTTCATATCATGGAAGTTGGAAATGCAGTTTGTGTACAAACCATAGTGTAGTCCGAGAAGGGCCGGAGCGCATATTTCCAGAGAGTGGTTACCATGGAAAATCGAAAGCCCAGAAAGATAACATTAAATCAATGTATAGAATATTGTTGCATATAAATGTTATTGTAACATTTTTGAAGTACAAGGTGTGTATGTTTATGCGATGTGCGGAAGAATGACGTGGACAGCGTGCATGTAAACATTGTAATGTATTTTGTGTACATCTGAAATACAATGTACATGTACATTGTAGTGTGTATGCAAATTTGGTACTTGGATTTTGACGCTAATTTTGGGGATAATGCATCCCAGGGAATGCATCATAAAAAAGTTCCCGTTGGAATGATCGTGGAATGATACGATCACAAATAGGGCGGGCGAGGCACCCCAAACTTTCATTGACAACAGCAAATTATTCAATTGCCACCATGGCGACAACATTATCATTTTTTTTTCACCAATTAGGAATTTTATTCACACTTTGCGACTGTGGCAAGCACTAGCTCTAACTCTGAATTACCTAGATGCTGTGTGTAACCCCTGATCATGGGTTTGAATTTCATCATTCAATGTTTTATACCAACCATGTGCCACAAAGAACCAACAGAAAAGACACAACAACAGTTTTTAAGAACACAACCTGCACCAACGCTAATGCCAAAATCAACCATCACATTGTGTTTCCAGACAGCAAATATCTGATTCAATCTGTATTAGTACTCATTTCAATTTGACCACACTATCAAGACACCTGGTGCAAATGTTGTTAAAACAAAGTAAATCATCAATATTGACTCTAGAAGGTGCCACTGTAGTTCCTACGATATAAACAGTCAAGTAAATTATACTTTGCTGAAAGTCTGGAGTCAGACAATCCACAGCAGATAATGTGAAGCACTTTATAAGGTTCATTCTGATTGGATAGAAAGCAAAAGAAACAAGCACATCTATTGGCTGCATTGTTAATGAGTGATAAAGTATATGTACATGTATATGTTGTCCAATCAGTGACAACCTTATAATAGCTTCACATCACCACACCCACAATGAAGTATTTTAAAACCAGTGAACCAACAAACTAAAATTCTATCAGTTACAGTCAAACTCAGGAATATCTTTCTGACTGGACTTATCTAGTGCCAGCATTGTGTATTTATAACAAGAAAACCAAACTGGTGTTTATAAAATAGAAGCAGATACATGTATAGTGTTAGCGGCAAATACATGTCTAATGTTAGCGACAGATACATGTCTAGTGTTAGCGGCAGATACATGTATAGCAGATACATGTATAGTGTTAGCGGCAGACACATGTCTAGTGTTAGCGGTAGATACACGTATAGCAGATACATGTATAGTGTTAGCAGCAGATACATGTATAGTGTTAGCGATAGATACATGTATAGTGTTAGCGGCAGATACATGCATAGTGTTAGTGGCAGACACATGTACCGTGTTAGCGATAGATACATGTATAGTGTCAGCGGCAGATACATGTATAGTATTAGCGGCAGATACATGTATAGTGTTAGCGACAGATACATGTATAGTGTCAGCGGCAGATACATGTATAGTGTTAGTGGCAGATACATGTATAGTGTCAGCGGCAGATACATGTATAGTGTCAGCGGCAAATACATGTATAATGTTAGTGGCAGATATATGTATAGTGTTAGCGATAGATACATGTATAGTGTTAGTGGCAGATACATGTATAGTGTCAGCGGCAGAAACATGTATAGTGTTAGCGGCAGATATATGTATAGTGTCAGCGGCAGATACATGTATAGTGTTAGTGGCAGATACATGTATAGTGTCAGCGGCAGAAACATGTATAGTGTTAGCGGCAGATATATGTATAGTGTTAGCGGCAGATACATGTATAGTGTCAGCGGCAGATACATGTATAGTGTTAGCGGCAGATACATGTATAGTGTTAGCGGCAGAAACATGTATAGTGTTAGCGGCAGATACATGTATAGTGTTAGCGACAGATACATGTATAGTATTAGTGGCAGATACATGTATAATGTTAGTGGCAGATATATGTATAGTGTTAGTGGCAGATACATGTATAGTGTTAGTGGCAGATACATGTATAGTGTTAGCGGCAGATATATGTATAGTGTTAGCGGCAGATACAAGTATTGTGTTAGTGGCAGATACATGTATAGTGTTAGCGGCAGATACATGTATAGTGTTAGTGGCAGATACATGTATAGTGTTAGCGGCAGATACATGTATAGTGTTAGCGGCAGATACATGTATAGTGTTAGCGATAGATACAAGTATTGTATTAGTGGCAGATACATGTATAGTGTTAGTGGCAGATACATGTATAGTGTTAGTGGCAGAAACATGTATAGTGTTAGCGGCAGAAACATGTATAGTGTTAGCGACAGATACATGTATAGTGTCAGCGGCAGATACATGTATAGTGTTAGTGGCAGATACATGTATAGTGTCAGCGGCAGATACATGCATAGTGTTAGTGGCAGACACATGTACCGTGTTAGCGATAGATACATGCAGTGTTCTCCGCAGAGGGTTTTAGCGTATCGGGCCCGATATCCTTTAATTTTCGCCGATACGCTATCAGTTGTCCCGATACGCTATAAGATTGTAGAGGGTTCGGTAAATATTGTTCATCTGTCAATCGGTCAGCTGACGCCTTTATTGTTTCACAACGTTTGTATTGATCCTTCACAAGTTCACACATAAGCAGCAAGTAAAACTATAGAGTGTCTAATTAATTCAAATGACTATTCAACCCTCTACCATTGCCAGACAGATTTATTTGAAGTTTGCCGTCAGTATTGTTTTCGATAGGAATAAAATGCGTAAACCCGCTAATGGTAGTGTGATCGATTCACACTACGGTACAACAGTTTTCGGTAAATCAGAGGCAAAACCGGCCCATCAGTAACGTCGGTTCGACCGTAGAAGCATGTCGGAACTGCCAGATTTTGACAACTATAAAAACAAACGATGTCGTGCCATTTTGCTATAAAGTATAAAAGTTCGACAAACGCATGAAGTTGACATTCAATGAGTTCGAGTGACAGAGTAACACTAACAGTGATAACACCGAGTATGTCTCAACCCAAGAGCATGTGCATTCTTCAATGTCGTGAAAAGAGTTGAACAGACTAATGTACCTTTCGATAAAGTGGCGATGTTATCTCCGATTATCAGTTTCACGTTCAATTTTACCCTGAAAACACGTTTAGTTTGTAGTTTGACATTGTATACTGATACATCGTACAACTACGATGAAAGCATGGATTTTCCAAAATGGCGGCCATGACGTCACAAACTCTCGCGAGTTTTTGAAGTCCTCCATGGGGAAGTATAGTAAGTCTCGTGTATCACGATATTTCGGACTAAGACGATGTCTGCCGGTAGCTGTACACAAACTTTTCGTGTTTCGAAAGTCTAATTTATCTGTGGACATTAAGATTTAAATAATTTCAGCTTTCCTAACAATAATAATCAATAACACTGCTTTATGAGTTTCTTATTGGTGCTAATATTTTGAAGTAAGAAATTGGCCTTCAACTTTCCTTTGGCCACATGTACATGTACTACTTGTTTGATATTATGATGTACTTTGATTTTTCGGGAATATAATTATATGTAAATTGATGCTAATTTATGCTAATGAGCCGATATCCTATCAACAAATCCTGGGGAGAACACTGACATGTATAGTGTCAGCGGCAGATACAGGTATAGTGTTAGTGGCAGATACATGTATAGTGTCAGCGACAGAAACATGTATAGTGTTAGCGGCAGATATATGTATAGTGTCAGCGGCAGATACATGTATAGTGTTAGTGGCAGATACATGTATAGTGTCAGCGGCAGAAACATGTATAGTGTTAGCGGCAGATATATGTATAGTGTTAGCGGCAGATACATGTATAGTGTCAGCGGCAGATACATGTATAGTGTTAGCGGCAGATACATGTATAGTGATAGCGGCAGAAACATGTATAGTGTTAGCGGCAGATACATGTATAGTGTTAGCGGCAGATACATGTATAGTGTTAGCGGCAGATATATGTATAGTGTTAGCGACAGATACAAGTATTGTGTTAGTGGCAGATACATGTATAGTGTTAGCGGCAGATACATGTATAGTGTTAGCGATAGATACAAGTATTGTATTAGTGGCAGATACATGTATAGTGTTAGTGGCAGATACATGTATAGTGTTAGTGGCAGAAACATGTATAGTGTTAGCGGCAGAAACATGTATAGTGTTAGCGATAGATACAAGTATAGTATTAGTGGCAGATATATGTATAGTATTAGTGGCAGATACAAGTATAGTGTTAGTGGCAGATACATGTATAGTGTCAGCGGCAGAAACATGTATAGTGTTAGTGGCAGATACATGTATAGTGTTAGCGGCAGATACATGTATAGTGTTAGCGATAGATACAAGTATTGTATTAGTGGCAGATACATGTATTGTATTAGTGGCAGATACATGTATAGTGTTAGCGGCAGATACATGTATAGTGTTAGTGGCAGATACATGTATAATGTTAGTGGCAGATATATGTATAGTGTTAGCAGCAGATACATGTATAGTGTTAGTGGCAGATACATGTATAGTGTTAGCGGCAGATACATGTGTAGTGTTAGCGATAGATACATGTATAGTGTTAGTGGCAGATACACGTATAGTGTTAGCGGCAGATACAACTATAGTGTTAGTTGCAGATACATGTATAGTGTTAGCGGCAGATATATGTATAGTGTTAGTGGCAGACACATGTATAGTGTTAGCGGCAGATATATGTATAGTGTTAGCGGCAGACCAATGCTAGCCAAGTCAGAAAGTGATTCTAGAACTGTACTGTAACTATGCCAACACATAAACAATACTGTAACCATGCCAACACATGAACAAAAAAAAAGACATGCATGTGATGATGTGCAATATATTACTTGTGTACAAATCAAGCAATACTTACGTGGAAGTTCCTTCAGTTTCTCATAAAGTTTGTTGCCTACATTTGTGATTCCTCTTCCGAGATCAAGGCCACCACCATCTAGTAATGAAGCAACAAACAAACAAATGGATATGTAAATGAGTATATAACCATAATGTTGTGAATGGGTTTTCAATGTTCTCCCCAGGATTTTGTCCCAAGGGGGGGGGGGGGGGGGGGGGGGGGGGGGGGAAGCGAGGCACTGCATGCGCCACAATGGGGGTGGTCAGGAGTGGGTGTCCCCCCCTCCTACCTAGCTTTTGAAATTTGCATCTTGAAATGGTGGCTTTTGGTGGCACTTTTTTTTAGCCATTTTAACCCATTTTAATCATGTGAATTTCAACACAACTGCAGTGTCAAAGTGTGTTTTGATATCTTAATGTTTAAATAGTGACAGAATTAGGCCAAATTTACCTGTGTCAAAAAAGTTAGTTTTTTAATAGTTAGTCCTAAATAGTTACTCAGATAGCGCTTTTCAAAACAAATACTGAAAGAGTGTAACAAAACAAAATCTTCAACTTTCTGTAAAAAATTGCAGCAAATTTCAAGATGTTTCAAGACAGTTGTAGTGTTTACTACAAAATGAAATCCATTTTCGAAAGCTTCATTGCATCATCACCATATCACTACCAAAACAAACAAAAGTCCAACACATAAGGGTGAAGATAACTTTGCCTTTATGCATAACAGCTGAGTAACCTGTCTCACTTCTGTTCTCCTCAGAGGAGAATTCTCCTGTCTTTGTAATTTCCCCATTTGGTGACTGCTTGTTCAAAGTCAAAAGTGTCACATTTGGTCCGTCTATTGATATTTGCATAGAGTGTACTGTTTTCTAGTTGACTTCTCATTAAATTTATCATTTAATTCCCGGATTTGAGAACTGCTCAGAATGATGGACTCAGTATTCGCGGTGACGCAAAATCATGCATATTATAATGCAATGGACATTAATTTTACTCATATTTGATTAAACGATCCATATCCTGTACGCAACGAATTTTGTTACATTTGCCATGCCCCCTCGACTGACGATATGGCATCGTACTGAGTGAGAGTTGATTGTTTTTATTTTGATACATAATATTATTATAGACCACTAACGAACTTGTACCCTGGCCCTGTTACAATCAATGTAAAAAAGACGCAACGCTAATGTTGCAATTTTGTTGCCACTGTTGTGTCTAACTGGAAAATTACTAGTACATGCTGCACAAGTTCAAATGGACAGACACTCAACACGTCACGCTCCCACGTCAAAAAACTCACATTGTAAGACATGCCTAGTGTAGCCATGATATAGATCTCTTCAGCATGTTCAGGTTTTATTTACAAAAACAAATATAGTCGGAGACGATACGGCATGGCACCTTCAGTTAGCACAGGTCTTTTTTGAAAGAAGGCAAAACTGCTTCGAGTCACTGTGTGGGTAGTAATGAAGTCAATCAAAAGAAAATGAAATAAAATGAATCGGAATACATAGTTTTCAAGAGGGAAAGGTACCCGACAAAACTTTCTGCTACGACGACTCACTAAGATTTTGAAAGGTCAAAGATTGTACTATGACGACACATGCAACGTCCGAACTATTAAACTAAAGGGAAGGGATAGAGGGGAACTTAGCATTCACCTTCAATACTGACGTAGCCATGGAAAATTTTACTTGCATGTTTTTTATTAAGAGAAGCAATTCATAGACAAAGCGACTTTGAAAACCATAAATTTTGGAGTACATTTAGTGTAAACGTAAAAACAGACATTTGTCACAGCCCACCTATCCATGACCAGTGGACTTGCCCACAATGACACCACGTGTTTATCTGTGTTGTCTTCAAGTGAGGCCTTCTCACCCGATATCTCTATAAGTTCGATTGTGGTTCGATGGGTACGAAAATATTAGTCCATTTTCGTTTCGATTACAATTCAATAGTTAAGGAACTAGAAATTAGTAGAATGTACCATTTTGTTCATTTTAGTGACATTTTATTTAGTATTATCTATTAAAGTAGTGTTGAAGAAACAACACGAGCCTTTCAAAGTTTCACATTTCATTTTGTTTTTGTACCGTAAACCACAGACAATTAAGAAGATGCAAACAATCCAGCGATCTGAGTCAGTTTCAAGTTTGTCCTGAAAATGGCCGATGTGGAAAATATTCTGTGTACCTCCTGATCTTCGTTGAGCTAAATGACATGATGACTGTTTGAAAGCTATAGAATGAACAAGTCATTGAGAATGACATCGCCCCTGCTATGATTGGGTTTTAAGGAACTGGCAGTTTATGTTGTCATTTTCTTGATATCACTATTCTGATCACGCAACAACACTTGTGAACCTAAATCAAACAGACTTAGATATGTTGTGTCTGCTCGTTGGACATGGGACATGCCTACTCTTCAAGATGATGTGATGGAATAAACCATTCAACAATAAAAGATGGGTCGGGTACAGGGGGGGGGGGGGGCTGTTCAAGCATGTCTGAGTAATGGCTTTGGACATGAACACTGCGCCAACAAAATCGCTGCCAAGCAGCCATATCAGATTGTATCACGACGAAAATGGATATGCACATGTATGTCATAGAACACTGTCCTAATACTTTGAATGAGATCTGTTCAAGCATGTCTGAGTTATGGCTTTGGACATGTAAATTCGCAAACAAAATGGCTGTCAGGCAGCCATATTGGATCGTATCACGACGAAAATAGATATGCATTTTTATGTCATAGAACACTGTCCTGATACCAACTTTGAATGAGATCTGTTCAAGCATGTCTGAGTTATGGCTTTGGACATGGAATATTTGCAAACAAAATGGCTGCTAGTTGGCCATATTGGATCGTATCATGACAACAATGAATATGCATATGTATGTCATAGAAACTATCCTAATACCAACTTTGAATGAGATCTGTTCAAGCATGTCTGAGTTATGACTTTGGACAGGGAAGATTTGCAAACATAATGGCTGCTAGGCAGCCATATTGGATCGTATCATGAAACAAATTGATGTGCATATGTATGCTATTGTATGTTACCCCTGTACCAAGTTTGAAAAAAATCAGTCCAGGCATCTCCAAGAAACAGCTCTGGACGGACGGATGGAACCCAATCCATAAGTCCCTGTCCTGGACTTCGTCTGGCGGGGACTAATGACAAGTTTGAAACAAGTCATTGAGAATGACATACTCCCCGCTATGATTGGGTTTTAAGGAACTGGCAGTTTATGTTGTAATTTTCTTGATATCACTACTCTGATCACGCAACAACACTTGTGAACCTAAATCAAACAGACATAGATATGTTGTGTCTGCTCGTTGGACATGGAACATGCCTACTCATGTTGTGTCTCCTCGTTGGACATTGGACATGCCTACTATTCAAGATAACATGATGGAATAAACCATTCAACAATAAAGGATGGGTCGGGTACAGGGGGGGGGGGACCTGTTCAAGCATGTCTGAGTTATGGCTTTGGACATGAAAACTGCGCTAACAAAATTGCTGCCAGGCAGCCATATCGGATTGTATCACGACGAAAATGAATATGCACATGTATTTCATAGAACACTGTCCTAATACCAACTTTGAATGAGATCTGTTCAAGCATGCCTGAGTTATGGCTTTGGACATGGAAAATTCGCAAACAAAATGGCTGCCAGGCAGCCATATCAGATTGTATCACGACAAAAATGGATATGCACATGTATGTCATAGAACACTGTCCTAATACCAACTTTGAATGAGATCTGTTCAAGCATGTCTGAGTTATGGCTTTGGACATGAAAAATTTGCAAACAAAATGGCTGCCAGTCAGCCATATCAGATTGTATCACAACGAAAATGGATATGCACATGTATGTCATAGAACACTGTCCTAATACCAACTTTGAATGAGATCTGTTCAAGCATATCTGAGTTATGGCTTTAGATTGGAAAATTCACAAACAAAATGGCTGCTAGGCGGCCATATTGGATTGTATCACGACAACAATGAATATGCACATGTATATCATAGAACACTGTCCTGATACTAACTTTGAATGTGATCTGTTAAAGCATGTCTGAGTTATGGCTTTGGACAGGTAAAATTTGCAAACATAATGGCTGCTAGGCGGCCATATTGGATCGTATCATGAAACAAACTGACATGCATATGTATGCCATTGTATGATGCCCCTGTACCAAGTTTGAAAAAAAATCGGTCCTGGCATCTCCAAGAAATGGCCCTGGATGGACGGATGGAATCCAATCAATAAGTCCCTGTCCTGGACTTCGTCCAGCAAGGACTAAAAAGTATGCGTGAATGTGATTCGCATGAAGTTTGACATTAGTAGCCTCTTTACCAAGATATTTGGTTTTCCAAAATGGCGACCATGAGATCGTAGCGAAACTGCGAGAGAAGTAAATTGTTTTGCCCTGTTTGTTGAAAAAATATTCAATTCTTTTTTTTTCGTCAAAACTTGCAAGGGGTGCGAAGAATTTACAAGAGGGTGTTGCACCCCTCTTACCTTGTTCAGGGAGAAAACCTGGGAGACACTGTGGTTTTTAGAATTCTACAATCTGATCAAAATCTGATGTGGTGAATACTGCTCGATTTTCTTATTTACCTCTATTAACTGAGGAATCTATATACAGTACCATTGCATAATACATGTATATAGGTATTTTGTTGAAGTGTTACTTTTCTAAACAGCACTCCTAGCGACCAAACTTTGTGATATTTTGTTTTACTATTCTAAACAGCACTCCTAGTGATAAAACTTTGTGATCTTTTGTTTTACTATTCTGCTATTCTAAACAGCACTCCGAGTGATAAAACTTTGTGATCTTTTGTTTTACTATTCTGCTATTCTAAACAGCCCTCCTTATGAATTCCTACTAGTGACCAAAATGAGCTGCGCTTGTACACTGCATATTTACAGCATACAATATCTCCTAAATTCGAGATTTTCTTAACTTATGAATATTAGTGACAAGAATCAGAAGTGACAAAACTTGGCGCAAGGTAGGTTTTACCATGGGTACATTTCTGTTTAGTTTTGTAGCTCTACAGTCATACCTTAGACTTTGGTAGAATGTCAACATCTCCATACTGGACAGCTCTTTGAAAGTGCTGATTTCCAGCTTGTTAGATTTAATCATTTGTCAGATACAACCACTCAAAATGCCATGTGTGGAAAATTACTTTGCTTTTGTCTCTAGATCATCAAGCGATATTTTGATATTTTGATATTTTGTTTTACTATTCTAAACAGCACTCCTAGTGATAAAACTTTGTGATCTTTTGTTTTACTATTCTGCTATTCTAAACAGCACTCCGAGTGATAAAACTTTGTGATCTTTTGTTTTACTATTCTGCTATTCTAAACAGCACTCCGAGTGATAAAACTTTGTGATCTTTTGTTTTACTATTCTGCTATTCTAAACAGCACTCCTAGTGATAAAACTTTGTGATCTTTTGTTTTACTATTCTGCTATTCTAAACAGCCCTCCTTATGAATTCCTACTAGTGACCAAAATGAGCTGCGCTTGTACACTGCATATTTACAGCATACAATATCTCCTAAATTCGAGATTTTCTTAACTTATGAATATTAGTGACAAGAATCAGAAGTGACAAAACTTGGCGCAAGGTAGGTTTTACCATGGGTACATTTCTGTTTAGTTTTGTAGCTCTACAGTCATACCTTAGACTTTGGTAGAATGTCAACATCTCCATACTGGACAGCTCTTTGAAAGTGCTGATTTCCAGCTTGTTAGATTTAATCATTTGTCAGATACAACCACTCAAAATGCCATGTGTGGAAAATTACTTTGCTTTTGTCTCTAGATCATCAAGCAAGTATTCTTTCATTTGACTGCTTCTATAGCTGTATTTTTGAAGTTCAAGTATATATTTTTTGTATGGTGACAGTACGGAAAGATAAACAAACAGAAAGACAGACGTCGAGAATCTCCTAAGCTCCCCTTTCAGGAGCTAAAATTAAGAAGTTTACCTGTAGTGCCACCCCCTTCTGTACCAGTGTCACCACCAGCATCACTGGCATCAGCTGCTGTGACTGCTTCCTGTAACCGCCGTATTAAATATCCATCTGTCATGATGAATGGCATTACAGAGACAGAAATGTGAAGTTGTGACCTGGAGAGAGAAAATGGAACACATCATATCACTATAGTACTAGTTCTAGTACTTGATTTAGTTTGTTGTTGGGTGTAAATTGGACACTTCTCACATCTTACATCTACATTTATCAAACATTCGTTTTGTGATAAACACCCATTTGAACAAATACAGTCTTAAGTTTGCAAACAAATGTTGGGTGTAAACAAAAAGTCATTTTGCAAACAAATGTTGGGTGTACACAAAAAGTCAAGTAACAATGCCTCAGGCTCAAAAGCTGAATTAGGAAGTTATCTAAGTCATTAGAGAAATCTGTAAACAAATGATAAATTATGAAAACAGATTAAGAAATAGAGAATGCAGTAACCTTGTACAGTGTGCTTTCACCTCAGAAAAGAAAAGTCATGGTAACACATGGACAGCCTTTGTCAAGAAGCATGCGAGAACTGATATAACAAATCTTAGTACCCAATATTGAAAAAACATTTATATCGATATTATTTGGATACGAACGATTGAAAAAACATTTATATCCATAGTATTTGGATACCAACGACTGAAAAATATTTATATTTATAGTATTTGGATAACAACGATATAGTATTTGGATACCAACGATTGAAAAATATTTATATTGATAGTATTTGGATACCAACGATTGAAAAATATTTATATCGATAGTATTTGGATACCAACGATATAGTATTTGGATACCAACGATTGAAAAATATTTATATCCATAGTATTTGGATACCAACGATTGAAAAATATTTATATCCATAGTATTTGGATACCACTAATTGAAAAATATTTATATTGATAGTATTTGGATACCAACGATTGAAAAATATTTATATCCATAGTATTTGGATACCAACGATTGAAAAATATTTATATCCATAGTATTTGGATACCACTAATTGAAAAATATTTATATTGATAGTATTTGGATACCAACGATTGAAAAATATTTATATCCATAGTATTTGGATACCACTAATTGAAAAATATTTATATTGATAGTATTTGGATACCAACGATTGAAAAATATTTATATCCATAGTATTTGGATACCACTAATTGAAAAATATTTATATTGATAGTATTTGGATACCAACGATTGAAAAAAAATCTATGCAATTCAGAATCTTTTCTGTTGGACAACAATCAGAACCTGGCAATTGGATTTCCTGGATTTCCTTCTTTGTGGATTTTGGGTAGCAGGTTAAAATTGCACAATCTTTGTATAGGGGAATGACATTCCATACTTTTTTCCGTAATACAATGTAAGTCCATGGCTGTCTACAGGTTGCTTCTATACTTTGATACAGTCTGTAACCTCCAAGACGAGTTTGTAGAATTTCTTTTTACGTTGTTGTATGTCTGACATTACACCTTGATTTCAAACTGGTTGTTTTTAAATTGATAACACTGAATTGAATATATTCTATCTTCCCTGTATCTCATCTTGTGGAGTTTTGTCACTTCCTGTCACCCATGCATTTGAGTTGTACATGTACATGTAGTAGTAATTCAGTAGTATACAGTCTACACTCATTTTCATTTCTATACTTTCATCATAAAAAATATAATATATGTAGTGAACCAGATTTAAACTGAATGCCTCCCGTAAGGGAATCACTAATTATGCAAATAACTCATTAAACTAAAAAAACTATGGTAACAGGCTTTGTTTTTTGAACAAGCGTGCTTTCTTACATTAATGTATGTAAGAGTGTATGATTTCTGCTTAATAAATGAATATCGCTCATTATTCAAAATACTCATTAAAGGAAAAAGTTGCAATTGTAGCAACAAACTTCATAGGACAGGTGGCACGGTGCGTATTATTATGGTTGATGTACGTATCGTATTATATGAAATTTGAAGCTTGCATTTTTAAGATACAACCTAGTTACCTAAAATCATTAATTATGCAAATTTTAATATTAAATTAAAATTAAAACTAAGCTATATAAAAGATTTTATAGGACATATCCACTTTGTTACGGTTAACGTATGTACTAAATTGTATTGAAATTGAAGTATGCAGTCTTAAGATATAGCCTAATTACCGAAAATCATTAATTATGCAAATTATTCATTAACACTGTAAGGTACATCAACTAACTTTATAGGACATACATAATTTGTTATGGTTAATGTATGTACTGAATTGTATTGAAATTGAAGTATGCAGTCGTAAGATGTAGCCTAATTACCAAGAATCATTAATTATGCAAATTATTCATTAACACTGAAAGGTACACCAACAAGCTTTACAGGACATATGTGATTGTTATGGTTAACGTGTGTACTGAATTATATTGATATTGAAGTATGTATTCTTAAGATATAGCCTAATTACCGAAAATCATTAATTATGCAAATTATTCATTAACACTGTACGGTGCATCAACAAACTTGATAGGACATGTGTTTTCTTATGGTTAACGTATGTACTAAATTATGTTGAATTTGAAGTATGTATTCTTAAGATATAGCCTAATTACCAAAAATAATTAATTATGCAATTTATTCATTAACGCTGTAAGATACATCAACGAATTTTATAGGACAAATGTATGTTGTTATGTTTAACCAATATACTAAATTATATTGAAATTGAAGTATGCAGTCTTAACATGTTGCGTAATTAGTTGATTTCATTAATATGCAAATTTCTCTAATTAAACATTAACAGATCTGGCTCAAAACCTAATCAGGTCTAGCTATTACCCTAAAGATTATATATCCCAAATTTCATTACAATTGAGCCAGCCGATTTTTAGAAAATGATGACACAGACAGACAGACACACACACAGACACACATTCCCCTTTTAATACCTCCCACACCCTTACGGGAGGTAAAAAATATACAATAAAAAGTGGTGTCCCTGAATTACATGTATGTGAAGGTAAAAACTTAGGATAACTCAAAATTGATGCACTTTTGGAAAATTCACATATTTTTTTTTTTGCTTTGATTGCGTTGCGCAAATACTTTGTATAGGCAGTTCTTAAATAGTTATTCATGTGATCACAAAAAGTGCTTCATTCAAACATTTCATGAAATATCAATACACACTTTGTACTTTGTTTCTGTTGGCAATATACATGTATACATATGTGTCTGTCTTTCACTTGTAACCTACAGTGAGTATATTATTTTTGATATTACTAATTCAAGATTGAATGAGAAAAAACACAGGGTCCAATACTACATATGTTAACCTTTTCTGAAGTGAGGTGTACAAGATTATTTTATTTTCCCATGATGATTGCACCAGTGTAACACTTTAACATGGTGTGCTCCAATCAGCAATATTTTATTTCTAAATCCAGAAAAACTGTCTGTAAGATTTTTTTTTTATTGTCAGGTCTATTCAGATTTGTTTATGATAAAAAGATATTTTCAATTTTTTTATTTATTTTTTTTTTTTTTGGTGGTGGTGGGGTGGGGGTTATAAAACATGATTTTTTTGTATAAAAAACAGTGCCATTGGCATTGTAGCATAACTGTACAGTTTTTAAAAAAAATGTTTTGCCATATGCTGATCCATGCTTGGGATAGGTGTTCATTTGCTGAATGATTATCCATATATTCATTTGTCTATTTATCCCTGTTATCTTTGCAATATATGTCAGTGTTTCCTCTGGGTCAAAAATTTACTAGCAATTTGGCTAATTTGCCTCAAAATTTATTAGCCAAACCAAACTTTCAATTAGCCAAACTTTTGCGATAAAAATGAACCTATATAAATAAAGACAATGACGCAAACTTGTATGTTTTTACTGTTTATTTACATACATTTTTCATGTCATGTTGGCAAATGTACGGTTCTCATCTTTGATTTGAAGTTGTAGCACCAAACATCGAGGTTTTAATCAGTTCTCATTGTAACTATTTTCTAAATCTCAGTGTGACCTGTGAAATTTGAATATGACCCATCGTATGCATAATATTTCAACAGTTTCATGTGCCCCATGACCATTTCCTGACGTGGAGAGAGCACGTCTTGGGTACATGTAGTTCAGAAACTATGCGATGTTATCATTACTTATCCACGTGATTGGTTACTTATTAACAGGCGTGGTGCGAAAGGGTTTCCATCGATAGAACGGCCATTACGGCAAAAGCATCTTCCCTCATGAGTGAAGCAATGATCAAATGGACCACATCATTGGACAGTCTATGCTGAAAACTTCACTTAGATAAATTCAAACTGCCACTTCACCATTTCATTCTCACTAAAACTTAAACTTTTTCTTTTTGAGCTTCGTTACTAGATCGAACGCATTATGTGAATTTACCGTTCACTACACCATGCTCTTTGTCTGGTTCGCATGTTATAGTGTATCGTTCAAGAATAAACGAATATCTTCGTGTATTACGAGTTAACAGTTCTCCTGCATGGTGGAAGGGCCCGGTAATAAAGACGACTCGTCTTCCATTGCACCTTGCATGTGACGAACTACTTCATCAAATTTTACAAGCATGGATCGCATGATCAGATGCTGAATGTATTACACAATGGAACTTACAAGTTTGTTGGATGGGACGTTATGTGCATTGCTGATGTAACAATTTTATGGTTTATTTAACTTTTGAGGGACGCACAATGTGTACAATTCCTTCTAAATGTAATACGGATATTCTATGTTGCGACAAAAAAACCACAAGCATTACGCATAGATTTTCTGGTGCCCTATTCTAAATTGGCTTTGCAAGTTTGGCTAATTGTATCAAAAATATTCTCGCCAAATGCAGATTTTATTCGCATTTTGCGATTTGGCGAGTGGGCAGCGGAAACACTGTATGTGATCACTTGGCTGTTGCTATGGGTGTGGTCTTGATGCCAGGCACATTTGCATATATTTTTTGAATGTTTATTCATTTGTCTATTTATCCCTGTTATCTTTGCAAAATATGTGATCATTTGGCTGTTGCTATGGGCGTGGTCATGTTGCTAGGCATATTTACATACATTTTTTAATGGTTATTCATTTGTCTATCAATTCCTATTGTTATCTTTGCAATATACGTGATTATTTGGTTGTTGTTATAGTATAGGCGTGGTCTTGTTGCTAGGCAAGTTCCATACATTTTTTGGATGTTTATTCAATTGTCTATTCATCCCCATGGTTATCTTTGTGAAATACACCACCGATTGGCTGTTGCTATGGGTATGGTCTTGTTGCTAGGCAAATTTACATACATTTTTGGAATGTTCATTCAATTATCTATTAATCCAGGGGTGAACAAATCCACTGGTCCGAAGTCCAGGACCAGTGATTTTTTGGGGCGGACCACACAAATTTGACCTTGTCTGGTTCATCTGACCAGTACCTTAAACTGTAAATAACCATGTTAAAAAGTAGGAACAACTGAATGTGAACAAACAAGAAATACAATCGCGATGGAGCTAAAACTACAAATGTACACACCTTGCATGACCTTTCTATGGGTCATGAAGTATAATCAGCAATATGCATATGCGCTATAGAGGTATAGCCTGGTGGAGGGTCTATGGTATAGTGTATTGTTCAAGTGAATAGGAAATTGATGTCTGTTAGAATAGGAGGGACATGAACTTTGACAGTTGAATGGCTGGTGGTGTGTGAATACATCATAGTAGCGGCCTTACATTGTAGTTTATTTCACTGAATCAACAACAATGTGAAACCCATAATCACAGGAGATAACACTCAACAGCCATGTGGCTCATATCATTACTAATAGGGACATATCTGTTTAGGGACACAACAATTAGGAAGACGAGAATAATAATTTCATTGTATAATAATTCAAATATATCAAATGAAACATTTTATTTGCTATCATTCTGTCATAAAGGCGCTTCAAATGATTTATAGTAGAACCCCTTTCATGAAATGAAGTCTTCCAAATGACGCACAAACTTCATGATGTCCTGTAGAAGTTACCAAGTTTGTCCACTGAGCAAGTGGAATAACAAAGGTTTCATCATTTTTGCCAACCTCAGTTACTTCCATGATAGCAATCACTGACTGTCATCTTGGTTTTTCCAATGACTTACAAGTTACATGGGTTGATGATACCAGTCCCCCTGCATTGCTTTCTGCCACAGACATCTAGTTAGTTGTCCGTGTTTCTGCAATATGCTGGTCATGAACAATTGACTTCGAATCACAAATGTGTGCACATGTGTGTTGATTTCCTGGATCTGAAGTTTCAAACAAATGTATTTGACTGCATAACAGAAAATCGCTGGGAGGAATTCCAAGCACAAAAATATTTTTTTAAAAACAAAGTCACAAAAAAAAAACCAAAAAAAAAAAAAAAAAACCAAAAAAAAAAAAACCATAGGACTTCATTGTCCACACTACCTCTCAAATAAGCTAACATTTCTCAAGTACATTTGCTGTGTGGCTACCCATCTCGTAAATAATTTAGACCCTATCTGAAATGTGAGTGGCTGGACAACACGGACAATGGTCAATCTTTTGAGCTATGGATTTATAGGAAAACAAAACCACGACGAACACTTTTTTCCAATGTTCTTGTCGCATATTTCTGTCAAATTTCTCATCCTTCGTCAAGGTTTTTCATTTCGTCAATGCCTCAAAAACAAGTCATTGAGAATGACATAGTCCCCGCTATGATTGGGTTTTAAGGAATTATCACTACTCTGATCACACAACAACACTTGTGAACCTAAATCAAACAGACTTAGATATGTTGTGTCTGCTTGTTGGACATGGAACATGCCTACAACAATAAAGGATGGGTCGGGTATGGGGGATCGTATCACGAAGAAAATGGATATGCACATGTATGTCATGGAACACTGTCCAACATTGAATAAGATCTGTTCAAGCATGTCTGAGTTATGGCTTTGCACATAGAAAAATCGCAAACAAAATGGCTGCCAGGCGGCCATATTGGATTGTATCACAACAACAATGAATATGCACATGTATGTCATAGAACACTGTCCTAATACCAACTTTGAATGAGATCTGTTCAAGCATGTCTGAGTTATGGCTTTGGACATGGAAAATTTGCAAACAAAATGGCTGCTAGGTGGCCATATTGGATCGTATCTTGACAACAATGAATGTGCACATGTATGTCATAGAACACTGTCCTAATACCAACTTTGAATGAGATCTGTTCAAGCGTGTCCGAGTTAATTATGGCTTTGGACATGGAAAATTTGCAAACAAAATGGCTGCTAGGCAGCCATATTGGATCGTATCACGACAAAAATGGATATGCACATGTATGTCATAGAACACTGTCCTAACACCAACTTTGAATGAGATCTGGTCAAGCGTGTCTGAGTTAATTATGGCTTTGGACATGGAAAATTTGCAAACAAAATGGCTGCCAGGCAGCCATATTGGATCGTATCACGATGAAAATGGATATGCACATGTATGTCATAGAACACTGTCCTAATACCAACTTTGAATGAGATCTGTTCAAACATGTCTGAGTTATGGCTTTGGACATGGAAAATTTGCAAACAAAATGGCTGCCAGGCGGCCATATTGGATCGTATCTTGACAACAATGAATGTGCACATGTATGCCATAGAACACTGTCCTAATACCAACTTTGAATGAGATCTGTTCAAGCATGTCTGAGTTATGGCTTTTGACAGGGAAAATTTGCAAACAAAATGGCTGCTAGGCGGCCATATTGGATTGTATCATGAAACAAATTGACGTGCATATGTATGCCATAGTATGTTGCCCCTGTACCAAGTTTGAAAAAAAATTGGTTCAGGCATCTCCAAGAAACGACCCTGGACGAACGGACGCACGGAACCCAATCCATAAGTCCCCGTCCCGGACTTAGTCCGACGAGGACTAAAAAATCGGTCCAGGCATCTCCAAGAAACGGCTGCGGACGGACGGACGGACGGACGGACGGAAGGACAGACGGACGGACGGACAGACGGATCCCAATCCATAAGTCCCCGTCCCGGACTTCGGCGGGGACTAATAACCATTACAAATAGAATAGAATTGTCAATTGACTGAAACCAAGCATGTCAACTTTATATTTATTATTATAAATTGGGTATTGTTCAACTAAAAGTGGTGTACGTTTTAATATACATATTCATAGGCAAGATTTAATGTTTCACATTAGCGGGACCTGGGACCACTGATTCTTTCAGCAGGACCACTGGATTTTTTAAGGCACTGGTCCGGGGACCACCATTTCACAAAATGATAATCCCTGTTATCTTTGCAATATATGTGATGAATTGGCTGTTGCTATGGGCGTTGTCTTGTTGCTAGGTAAATTTACATACATTTTTTGAATGCTTATTCAATTGTCTCCCAGTGGTTATCTTTGTGAAATACTTCACCGTTTGGATGTTGCTATGGGCGCAGTCTTGTTGCTAGGCACATTTGCAAACATATTTTGAATGCTTAGACACCCCTAAGAATGTTCCCATCAAATTTCAGACCAATCTACCCAATAGTTTTTTAGTTAGTTTTTTGACCATTTATATGAACATGTTTTAATCATAGCGTCTAAGATTTAATTCAGCCGTGCTAAAAACAGATGTTAATCTTTACGCCATTGACACTGACATGTGAATTAGCCCATGAAAGATTTAATGATTTCATTGCATCAATAAAACAAGAATCTTTCATTTCCAGGCTGAAATCAAAGCATTTTGTAATACAACAAATCACAATTTGAAACGTAAAATGCACATTTCTGATGCGATTATTTTCATTTGAACAATTTCCCAACACACTCACATGCACACAGACAGACACTTAGCGATGACTATAGCACTACTGCACCTCAGTTCAGTTGTGCTAAAAATAACAACAAAAACAAGCCTTGAGAGAGGACAGCCACCCAACTGTAATGCTTTTGGGCAAAGGTATTACATAGATTTGAATGGTGTCTCTAGTGTACTATGTAACAAAACTTCATACAGTATACATGTATGTATACATGTATATTTAGGGACCAATTTGATATTTCACTTTAATATAAAAGTCAAGCCAAAGGTTAAAATATAAAAAGAAAGATTACATACATTTGTACATTTGCTTTATGTATATAAACTCTGCCAGGTTTGGCTCAAATCCAATGATGCATGTCAGAGATATGAGGGTGAACACATGTAGAGACAGTGGGGCAGAACCCAATGTAATACTATATAATAGTCCCCAACGGCAGTGTCCATTGGGGACTAATGATATATAAGCACTTACATGTACATTTGTATGAGTGCGTATGATAAAGAAAAGAATTTCCAAAACCCATTCTTGTTTACTTTCAGACTACATTTTTAGGATGACAGAGATATTATCCTGCTTGCCTTCTGTGTTTCTGTTGACTTTGTCCACTGAGTACTACACACATCAGTCTACTTCCAGTGGCCATATGGATGAGGATTCTGTATTTATTTTGTTTGGACTTTTTATTTATTAATTAATTAATTTTGTCATGGCTTCCTACTTGAACAAATCAATGTGAAACAACACAGACCAAATCTGTGCTTGTAACTCAATAGTATACAATGCTAAAATCTAAAAATAAATGTGTAAAAACTTTGTTATTGTATTTATGTTAAAGTAGGAAGCCATGATAAAATTATTTCATAAATTAAAAATCCAAAATGAATACTCAGTCCTCATCCATATGGCCAGTTGTAAGTAGAAAACGCCAAAGCACTTGAAATATTTTCACCTTGAACTCCAGTTTCAATTTTATCTTTGTTTTGATTTATAAGACAGAGACAAGGACTCATTTAATACACGTACTGCAGATAATTAAATGTTCATATCTTTGGTGAAGGATGGCAAAGTACTCTGTATTTAAACTAAGGTTAATATATCTACATGTATACAACTAGTCACAATTTAAACTAAGGTTACTCTATACAACTAGTCACAATTTAAACTAAGGTTACTCTATACAACTAGTCACAATTTAAACTAAAGTTACTCTATACAACTAGTCACAATTTAAACTAAGGTTACTCTATACAACTAGTCACAATTTAAACTAAGGTTACTCTATACAACTAGTCACAATTTAAACTAAGGTTACTCTATACAACTAGTCACAATTTAAACTAAGGTTACTCTATACAACTAGTCACAATTTAAACTAAGGTTACTCTATACAACTAGCCACAATTTAAACTAAAGTTACTCTATACAACTAGTCACAATTTAAACTAAGGTTACTCTATACAACTAGCCACAATTTAAACTAAGGTTACTCTATACAACTAGTCACAATTTAAACTAAGGTTACTCTATACAACTAGCCACAATTTAAACTAAGGTTACTCTATACAACTAGCCACAATTTAAACTAAGGTTACTCTATACAACTAGCCACAATTTAAACTAAAGTTACTCTATACAACTAGCCACAATTTGGTTTGATTTCTATTTTCTTTGAGCAGGTCTCATAATACCTCTTAAAATCAGACTAAAAATTATGCTCCTTAATATCAGAAAAAATTCCAAACACTGAAAGCAAATGAATTTATCCCTTAGAAGTGTAAAGTAGCCATGTGTATTGTGTCCATTGTCTGTTATCAACTGACTATGTACATACCACGATAAAACTCCTTGTAAATACCAAGCTAATCAATGGCTTTACTTTAAAGTGAAGTGGACATAAAAATGTACAATGTATTCATTTTGGATTATTAATTTATAAACCTATTTTATCATGGCTTCCTAGTTGAAAAATCAATGTATAACAACCTACATGTATATCAAGTCCTTGTTTGTAACTCAATCAAAGACAAACAACACAGACCAAGTCCTTGTTTGTAACTCAATCAAAGACAAACAACACAGACCAAGTCCTTGTTTGTAACTCAATCAAAGGCAAACAACACAGACCAAGTCCTTGTTTGTAACTCAATCAAAGACAAACAACACAGACCAAGTCCTTGTTTGTAACTCAATCAAAGACAAACAACACAGACCAAGTCCTTGTTTGTAACTCAATCAAAGACAAACAACACAGATTGATTGATGTGATATCTTCATCACATCAATCAATCTATGACTACGGTAACAATACCTTTCCTTAATTGAATAACTTCAAAACTATTGTCACTAACTATCAAAATATTCTAATTTACATATCACATTGAAAGTACAGCCTCACTATGACTGCCTAACAATTCTGTTGAAAATACATTTTAACAATAAGCCTTCCATTGCTCTGTTTTAATTCATAAGCCTTCCATTGCTTTGTTTTAATCCATCTCATTACTGTATCTGTGTTCAGGATAAACTGTACACTTTGGATCTTTCTCATTCATGGTACATGTACAATTTACTTTACTATGGTTTAAGAATACTTCAAACAGATGAAATTTATCCCATTCTCAAGGCATTTTACAAGACCCCATCCCTCCACACACATATATCCCCTCCCTACACACACATATATCCCCTCCCTACACACACATATATCCCCTGTCCCTACACACACATATATCCCCTGTCCCTACACACACATATATCCCCTCCCTACACACACATATATCCCCTGTCCCTACACACACATATATCCCCTGTCCCTACACACACATATATCCCCTCCCTACACACACATATATCCCCTGTCCCTACACACACATATATCCCCTCCCTACACACACAAAATCCATCTCCTCATATACACAAGACTGCGCGCACACGCACGCACACACACACACACACACACACACACACACACACACACACACACACACACACACACACACACATGGATGCACATACATACACATACACACACCCAGTCATATGTAGGTATACACACATATTCAAAGACATAGAAACACACAAAAGTTGTCTGTTTTGAATCCAATACTTAAGTAAATTACATATTCCTATTACTGTCTAAATCATACAAATGTAGAGTACAGTAGCTGGGGCCAATTGTTAGTATTTTATATAAAAAAAACTTCACTACGCATTGTACATGGTAGTTGTTTAATATGGTAGTAGCGGCTGTCATCTCTATCATTGAAAATAAATATCATACAAAGACTAGCACTGTGTTAGAAATACACAAAGCCTTGTACAATATTTTGGACAATCTGTGTTGCTAAATAAATCAGTAAATTTAAAACTGTAGGTAGAGGAAAATATGAGATGTATACCTTCCACACAAAGAAAATTAATTGTCTGTAGAAAACAGTGTTGGTGATATTTCCAAAATAAAATAAAATGAAAACATCAGAGTGTTGAAATGTACAAATCAATGTATGTATGTAAACTATGTACAATGTAAAGTACATTGTACATGTATACAATGTATTTAGAATTACAATTGTCAATTATTTGAAAGAAAAGGACATAAACAAAAGAATACATTTGATATACAAATGTAAATTATACTTACAAAAAGCATGTTTTCAATATCTTGTATCTTTTTATACTAAATAGAAAATTTTCACATTTCAAATTTTCTCTTCTCGTATTTTAGGCATGAATAAGGACTGAAATTGTTTGGTGACTTTCCAAATGAAATGCTAATATAAAAGTCTAAGTATAATTCAAACATATAGATTGACTAGGTGACCAGGATTGTATTAACATTCCACTATTGAATACATTCTAATGAAAACCCTATTGTTGGACCCCCATTAATATATTTTTCTCTCACCTAGCACAAACCCAAATCATAAATGTTAACATTTTCATATAAAAAATCACGGTATGGGATAGAAATATAATAACCTCATCACAAAGTAATAATCTTTGAGGTAGTGGTATAGATTAAACTATGAATGTCAAAATAGAAGAAACCCCACCAATCAATGCATGTAGGTGAATATCAGGGACATGTCAATACATTATAGTTTTCTTACCTCTAATAAAGATGGAGAAAAAGATAAATACTTCCAAAATATATTGACAATTAAGTAGATATTACGGTCACATGTAGATAGTTGTTCCTGTTTAAATATTCCAGGGAATCGTCAGTTTAGATCCATGGAAAAAATTATGGAAAAAGCACAACGTAATGGCGGACATGAGTCAATATCGCATTCACTCATTATGTATTCAGAGAGGAAACCAAAGAAAGAATTGACAGAGGAATATTCCATTTTTAGATCAATGGGGTGGTTACATTGTACTTTCTTTTCTATAAGACATATTTCATGATTACATTATCAATATTAGATGTCAATTCATTTCAAATCATAACAATGTTTATGAACACCATTACTAGGCATACATAAATATCTTCCTTTGGATAAAACAATACAGTGTGTAATGATTGAATATATTTGTAATCCTCATAAATATTATTATAATATATCATTTTACACCATATTGTTATAGTCATTATAACATAATATGTAAAAAATATGCAATATTCATAACTCTTATAATTAGACAAATATGTATCATACGAAAGACATCTAAAATCCTCAATATTACCCCCTCCCACTCCCCTTTGAAAGTGAAAATGGAATAGCCCACTTCACTAATCAATATGCCACCATCATCTGCATCATCCATGACAACCTATGAATGTAACATTATTGGAAAGGGGTGATGTAGCACTCTGTTATTGGAGGGTCACAGCAGTTGTTTTATGTATAATTAGTAATAAATGCAAGTCGTTGAAGGATTTTCTGTTAAAAATTCATTGGTTTGTAAAACCATCTATATTCTTGTTCTGGTTATTGAAGGGTTGTATTGGCTAGTGATGTCCCTCCCATATTAATGCTAAACCCCTCCCTGAGAAAATGTTGAAAGTTGGGGCTGCTGACGTCAATACATTTAATCAATGTGCATCAATTATTCATCAGTAAATTCATAGAATAAACTGTGACAGGAAAGACGTGGCATTCTGCCATCATGTGTCATATACACTAGAGTGTTATACATAACAACATTCACAAAATTATATTAATTCTGTCTTCAGCAAAACTCCAAGTCAAATATTATTATTACTGTCGTGAACCACAATTTGATTTCAATCTAACTTGACACTAGAAACAATTAATGTAAGTACACTAGTTTTTAAGTCATGGATTGTAGTTATAAGTGAATATACATGTACATGTATACATGTATATACCGATACTAATAAACTATATACATGTTTTTGCATAGATATCATTTTTCAAACAGTAACTTGAAATTATGAAATAAAAACTACATTTTCTGAAATAAATATATCATTTTATGTAAATGTATCATGAATAGACTTAGTTCTGTAGTTTTATACACATTTTGCAAAGTTTGTGTCTCATACTAACACTGTAACAAATCAGGACCTGAGGGAACGTTGTGAAATCAAATCTTTGGTCAATTTTTGGATTCTACTCTATTAATGATGGAAAGTTGGTGAAGGAAATCAATAGATTTTTCTGATCAGTGAAATTAGAGTGTGATATTTTTAGCCTCTGAAACCAACTGTGTATGTCTCACTTCAATAGCAAGATTGCATTTTTTGCTACATTTAGTCGAAATGCACCAAAGTATTTATAAATGTATTGCAACTCCATGCAGACATTTGGTCTTCAATGATTATCTTATCAAACATCGGCTGAAGGACACATAAAAATAGTAGAAAATGTTCATTTGGTGTCAGTACATTGGCATGTGTAGTTCATTTCACTTAGACAAAATGTAGCAATAAACTGTACTCATTCAATATTGCTATCTTCAAGTGCAGTATGCGTAGTTTCTTGTTAGTTTCAGCATAGTTGTTTCAAACATATATGTAGATGCTGTACATGTCCCTAAACGAGCTACGATCATCTCGATCATCAGACTAAACTGTATACATTGTAGTCAAATGGACTTCTCTAGCAAAGCATTCCATTCTATACAACATCCATGTTAGTTTATGCTATTGGAACATTGATATATAAATTTGATGCTGTTATTGCGTCCTCACATGACTAATTTTCAAACTGGAGGTTGAGTTAGTAGTAAACTAAACCAAGTTAACCAATTACAGCCACCTGTCAGAGTGTGATGCTTTACTACATGTGTATGCTATTCACCCCTTCCCCAGCAGGAGATTCTACTACATGTGTACAACAATGTATGCTATTCACCCCTTCCCCAGCAGGAGATTCTACTACATGTGTATGCTATTCACCCCTTCCCCAGCAGGAGATTCTACTACATGTGTATGCTATTCACCCCTTCCCCAGCAGGAGATTCTACTACATGTGTATGCTATTCACCCCTTCCCTAGTCAATCAGCTAGCCCTCGGATGTTCTTCCGATAAAATACGACACACAGCCGAACAACGCTATCGAGGATGGAACATCCGAGGTCTAGCGAATGTCATCAGGATATAAATAACTGCCAATCAGAGAACCATAACAAGCACAAACAGAGGACAATAGCTAAATTTTCATGCATATTCATCTTAAGGAGGGGCTTGTAAAAATAACCACCAATGCGTTAACTAAAATGTGTGCATGACAACGTCTACACACTCATCAAACACAATTACCATAAACTGATAAGACATAGTCAGGGGTTTCTTTAAGTTTAAAGTAGGGGGAGAAATGATAATAGTAGGCGGAGAAGTGCACGCTACGCGTGCACCTCGCCTGCTATGCAGGCGCGGGGGGTGGGTTTGGGAGGGTGTCCCCCCTCCCATGGTGAATTTTTTTTGAAAAACAGAAACCTTTCAGAGGCCATTTAGAGCATCTTTCAGAAGTACAGACACCATTAATTATACATTGTCATTTACTGGTTAAATATTCAATTTAGAAAAAATGACACATGTCAGGTTTCCTCTGAAGAAAATTTGTGTTATGTGATTTATTGGTAGGTTTTGAAAATTCTTAAAGCTGTCGGTGTAATTCCATGAACTTGGCGAGCCCACTAAGTTAGTAATCGTTTCGACTTATGCCTTCACTCAGTTCATGTTCAAAATGGTGGATTTTAGAGTACATGTACATGTATGTATATTACAACTCATAGCTATGGTAATAATTATGATAAACATGAACACATTACCTTTATATTGGCCCTTTGATAGTTTAATGAAGCCTGTATCAAGCAAAGACCTCTGGTTCAAAATTAACTTTTTTAGTTGGTAGTCACTTTGACTACCACTTTTTAAAACTGGTAGTCAACAGGGAAGATTTGGAAGTCATTCTTTTTTTCAGCATTTAATAATTTATGCATAAACAAAACATTAAGTAATAAACGTTCGAGTTTTTTCATGAAATTAGTGACATTCATATTATGCAAACATTTGACCTGTCCTAAAATACTACATATAATATCATACTATTATCATAGTAAGTAAATATCATATAAATGATTATTGTGTGTACCAACCTCTCATTTTGCAGTGTCGACTTGGAAACCTCTGACACCAATTTTGGCATAAACACGTACATAATAAATATACACATGTTTTACATCCATTCATCAAGTTCAGTAACACACACACATGTATACATGTACAAACACCCCCCCCCCCCCCCCCCCCACAAACACACACACACCAAACAGTTACTGGCCTCAAACATATATACAGGACGACTGAGAGATTGACAAAAATAAACTTCAAAACACTAACTAAATCGATACTCACACAGCAAAATTATGTACTTTCCATGTTGTAGTTTATTTCACTGAATCAATAATGGTATGAAGTGTAGAGTTTACACATAATGATTAGTGGCTCATTCCATTTTGGGTGTGTGGGTTGGTTGTCAAACTTATAACACAAATGCTCTCAAATCTGAGCATTTATGCTATTTATTATTATTTACTTTGTAAACGATGAAATGTCATACGATAAAAAATACACAAGGTCACCATCCATTTCAGTTTCCCTTAGATTAAAAAATAACATGCTATGACCCAACCCTAGAGAGAAATGGTATGCGCCAAGGCACTGTCCCTCAAATCTTATCTGTTACTATCTATAAACACAGGAAGTCATTCTGATTATGTCTAGGATTTGTCTCCTCAGCTAAGGGCTTCGATAAACGACGTAAATTTTCATCCTTCCACTAAATTGAGGTATCATAGTATTGAATGAATAGTTGTAAAATACTATTACATTCGCGATTAGTGGTGGGAGAATGATTTTATTCCGTATATTTTCCTAAGTTTTGTATCATTTTGATCGCAACTGTGTGACATGGAAAAGACAATGAAACAGTCATGAAATCAATAGAGTGTCATTTGAGTAGACGTTATGGCGTTTGATCACATATAAGCTACATGTATTTTGTTTATATTACCAAGCCATTGTCATTGCATGATCTTGGACAGCGGTATCAAACTAAGTCAAAGGTCATAATCTTTTGTCACACGATGTATTTCTTACGAAGAGTTCATAGCAGTTTTGTAGTCTGAAAATCATTCTTTTATGACCATTACAAAGGTGTCTTTGATTAAATTTCACGTCATTTCTGTCATCATCTCAAAAAATGTAGCCGGAGAAATGACAAGAGTAGGCGGGTATTTTCTCCGGCGTCCGGCATATAATGAAACCCCTGATAGTAATGACATAAATGTGTTTGTCAACACCTGCATGCAGAGATTGAATATATTAAAGTATATATATGCATATATGGCCCAACCCACCGCTTATCGTAATCTCAATGGAATGTCCGGTCTGAAAATGACATTCGCTAGACTGTTCGGGCAAGCCCTCACATGCGAACTTCGTTCGCTTATAGTTATAGCATCGAAAGAAAGCCAGAACGTCTAGCAGCAAGCCTACCCCTTCCCCAGCAGGAGATTCTACTACATGTGTAAGCTATTCACCCCTTCCCCAGCAGGAGATTCAGCTACAAATACAAAATGTATGTAGATTTCTGTAGAATTTGTCCATTTGACTATATGTGGAGAGAGAGATCATAAAAAACGAAAAATGACTACACATACACTTAGGCTAATTACATGTTAATCAATGGCAATCCAAATATGGTGTTACTGTACCTACATGGTTAATTAATGGCAATCCAAATATGGTGTACCTACATGGTTAATTAATGGCAATCCAAATATGGCGTACCTACATGTTAATTAATGGCAATCCAAATATGGTGTACCTACATGTTAATTAATGGCAATCCAAATATGGTGTACCTACATGTAAATTAATGGCAATCCAAATATGGTGTACCTACATGGTTAATTAATGGCAATCCAAATATGGCGTACCTACATGGTTAATTAATGGCAATCCAAATATGGTGTACCTACATGTTAATTAATGGCAATCCAAATATGGTGTACCTACATGTAAATTAATGGCAATCCAAATATGGTGTACCTACATGTTAATTAATGGCAATCCAAATATGGTGTACCTACATGGTTAATTAATGGCAATCCAAATATGGTGTACCTACATGTTAATTAATGGCAATCCAAATATGGTGTACCTACATGGTTAATTAATGGCAATCCAAATATGGTGTACCTACATGGTTAATTAATGGCAATCCAAATATGGCGTACCTACATGTTAATTAATGGCAATCCAAATATGGTGTACCTACATGTTAATTAATGGCAATCCAAATATGGTGTACCTACATGGTTAATTAATGGCAATCCAAATATGGCGTACCTACATGTTAATTAATGGCAATCCAAATATGGTGTACCTACATGTTAATTAATGGCAATCCAAATATGGTGTACCTACATGGTTAATCAATGGCAATCCAAATATGGTGTACCTACATGGTTAATTAATGGCAATCCAAATATGGCGTACCTACATGGTTAATTAATGGCAATCCAAATATGGTGTACCTACATGTTAATTAATGGCAATCCAAATATGGCGTACCTACATGGTTAATTAATGGCAATCCAAATATGGTGTACCTACATGGTTAATTAATGGCAATCCAAATATGGCGTACCTACATGTTAATTAATGGCAATCCAAATATGGCGTACCTACATGTAAATGAATGGCAATCCAAATATGGTGTACCTACATGGTTAATCAATGGCAATCCAAATATGGTGTACCTACATGGTTAATTAATGGCAATCCAAATATGGTGTACCTACATGTAAATGAATGGCAATCCAAATATGGTGTACCTACATGTTAATTAATGGCAATCCAAATATGGTGTACCTACATGTAAATGAATGGCAATCCAAATATGGTGTACCTACATGTAAATGAATGGCAATCCAAATATGGTGTACCTACATGTTAATTAATGGCAATCCAAATATGGTGTTACTGTACCTACATGGTTAATTAATGGCAATCCAAATATGGTGTACCTACATGTTAATTAATGGCAATCCAAATATGGTGTACCTACATGTTAATTAATGGCAATCCAAATATGGTGTACCTACATGTAAATGAATGGCAATCCAAATATGGTGTACCTACATGTTAATTAATGGCAATCCAAATATGGTGTACCTACATGTAAATTAATGGCAATCCAAATATGGTGTACCTACATGTTAATTAATGGCAATCCAAATATGGTGTACCTACATGTTAATTAATGGCAATCCAAATATGGTGTACCTACATGTTAATTAATGGCAATCCAAATATGGTGTACCTACATGTTAATTAATGGCAATCCAAATATGGTGTACCTACATGTTAATTAATGGCAATCCAAATATGGTGTACCTACATGGTTAATTAATGGCAATCCAAATATGGTGTACCTACATGTTAATTAATGGCAATCCAAATATGGTGTACCTACATGTAAATGAATGGCAATCCAAATATGGTGTACCTACATGGTTAATTAATGGCAATCCAAATATGGTGTACCTACATGTAAATGAATGGCAATCCAAATATGGCGTACCTACATGTAAATTAATGGCAATCCAAATATGGTGTACCTACATGTTAATTAATGGCAATCCAAATATGGTGTACCTACATGTAAATGAATGGCAATCCAAATATGGCGTACCTACATGTAAATTAATGGCAATCCAAATATGGTGTACCTACATGTAAATTAATGGCAATCCAAATATGGTGTACCTACATGTTAATTAATGGCAATCCAAATATGGTGTACCTACATGTTAATTAATGGCAATCCAAATATGGTGTACCTACATGTAAATGAATGGCAATCCAAATATGGTGTACCTACATGGTTAATTAATGGCAATCCAAATATGGTGTACCTACATGTTAATTAATGGCAATCCAAATATGGTGTACCTACATGGTTAATTAATGGCAATCCAAATATGGTGTACCTACATGTTAATTAATGGCAATCCAAATGTGTTGTACCTACATGTACATGTAAATGAATGGCAATCCAAATATGTTGTACCGACATGTACAACATGTGCCACCACATAACAATCACTTTATTCTGACAAGTCATTGAGAATGAAATAGTCCCCGCTATGATTAGGTTTTAAAGATTGGCAGTTTATGTTGTGTTTTTCTTGATATCACTACTCTGATCACGCAACAACACTTGTGAACCTAAATGAAAGAGACTTAGATATGTTGTGTCTGCTTGTTGGACATGGAACATGCCTACTCATGTTGTGTCTCCTCGTTGGACATGGGACATGCCTACTCTTCAAGATGACGTGATGGAATAAACCATTCAACAATAAAGGATGAGTTGGGTATGGGGACCTGTTCAAGCATGTCTGAGTTATGGCTTTGGACATGGAAAATTTGCAAACAAAATGGCTGCTTGGCGGCCATATTGGATCATATCATGACAACAATGAATATGCACATGTATGTCATAGAACACTGTGCTAATACCAACTTTGAATGAGATCTGTTCAAGTATGTCTGAGTTATGGCTTTAGACAGGGAAAATTTGCAAACAAAATGGCTGCTAGGCGGCCATATTGGATCGTATCATAAAAAATTTGACGTGCATATGTATGCCATTGTATGTTGCCCCTGTACCAAGTTTGAAAAAAATCAGTCCAGGCATCTCCAAGAAACGGCTCTGGACGGACGGACAGACAGACAGAACCCAATCCATAAGTCCCCGTCCCGGACTTCGTCCGGCAGGGACAAACAAACACAAGTTTAAATCTTGGCAGAAAAATACAAATGTATATAGAAAAGTGTGAGTGCCGACAAATCTGAGTACACATTCCAGACATTCTTAATGTACAGAGGTTTAGAGATGATAAAATAACTGACATACACATCTAAACTTACAATATATATGTATGTCTAGTATAACGTAACTGACATAGACATCTACACTTACATGTCTAGTATAACGTAACTGACATAGACATCTACACTTACATGTCTAGTATAACGTAACTGACATACACATCTATACTTACATGTCTAGTATAACGTAACTGATATACACATCTATACTTACATGTCTAGTATAACGTAACTGACATAGACATCTACACTTACATGCCTAGTATAACATAACTGACATACACTGTGCATCTATACTTACATGTCTAGTATAACATAACTGATATACACATCTATACTTACATGTCTAGTATAACGTAACTGACATAGACATCTACACTTACATGTCTAGTATAACATAACTGATGTACCCATCTACACTTACATGTCTAGTATAACGTAACTGATGTACACATCTATACTTACATGTCTAGTATAACGTAACTGACATAGACATCTACACTTACATGTCTAGTATAACGTAACTGACATACACATCTACACTTACATGTCTAGTATAACATAACTGACATACACATCTACACTTACATGTCTAGTATAACGTAACTGATATACACATCTATACTTACATGTCTAGTATAACATAACTGACATACACATCTACACTTACATGTCTAGTATAACGTAACTGACATACACATCTACACTTACATGTCTAGTATAACGTAACTGACATACACATCTACACTTACATGTCTATAGTATAACGTAACTGACATACACATCTATACTTACATGTCTAGTATAACGTAACTGACACACATCTATACTTACATGTCTAGTATAACATAACTGACATACACATCTACACTTACATGTCTAGTATAACGTAACTGATGTACACATCTACACTTACATGTCTAGTATAACGTAACTGACATACACATCTATACTTACATGTCTAGTATAACGTAACTGACATACACATCTACACTTACATGTCTAGTATAACATAACTGACATACACATCTACACTTACATGTCTAGTATAACATAACTGACATACACATCTACACTTACATGTCTAGTATAACGTAACTGACATACACATCTACACTTATATGTCTAGTATAACATAACTGACATACACATCTATACTTACATGTCTAGTATAACATAACTGACATACACATCTACACTTACATGTCTAGTATAACGTAACTGACATACACATCTATACTTACATGTCTAGTATAACGTAACTGACATACACATCTACACTTACATGTCTAGTATAACATAACTGATATACACATCTATACTTACATGTCTAGTATAACGTAACTGACATACACATCTACACTTTAATACATGTCTAGTATAACGTAACTGATGTACACATCTATACTTACATGTCTAGTATAACGTAACTGACATACACATCTACACTTATATGTCTAGTATAACATAACTGACATACACATCTACACTTACATGTCTAGTATAACATAACTGATATACACATCTATACTTACATGTCTAGTATAACGTAACTGACATACACATCTACACTTACATGTCTAGTATAACATAACTGACATACACATCTATACTTACATGTCTAGTATAACATAACTGATATACACATCTATACTTACATGTCTAGTATAACATAACTGACATACACATCTATACTTACATGTCTAGTATAACATAACTGATATACACATCTACACTTACATGTCTAGTATAACGTAACTGATATACACATCTATACTTACATGTCTAGTATAACATAACTGACATACACATCTACACTTACATGTCTAGTATAACATAACTGATATACACATCTATACTTACATGTCTAGTATAACATAACTGATATACACATCTATACTTACATGTCTATAGTATAACATAACTGATATACACATCTATACTTACATGTCTATAGTATAACATAACTGATATACACATCTATACTTACATGTCTAGTATAACATAACTGACATACACATCTATACTTACATGTCTATAGTATAACATAACTGATATACACATCTATACTTACATGTCTAGTATAACATAACTGACATACACATCTATACTTACATGTCTATAGTATAACATAACTGATATACACATCTATACTTACATGTCTATAGTATAACATAACTGATATACACATCTACACTTACATGTCTAGTATAACATAACTGATATACACATCTATACTTACATGTCTATAGTATAACATAACTGATATACACATCTATACTTACATGTCTATAGTATAACATAACTGATATACACATCTATACTTACATGTCTAGTATAACATAACTGACATACACATCTACACTTACATGTCTAGTATAACGTAACTGACATACACATCTATACTTACATGTCTATAGTATAACATAACTGATATACACATCTATACTTACATGTCTAGTATAACATAACTGACATACACATCTACACTTACATGTCTAGTATAACATAACTGACATACACATCTATACTTACATGTCTAGTATAACGTAACTGACATACACATCTATACTTACATGTCTATAGTATAACATAACTGATATACACATCTATACTTACATGTCTAGTATAACATAACTGATATACACATCTATACTTACATGTCTAGTATAACGTAACTGACATACACATCTACACTTACATGTCTAGTATAACATAACTGATATACACATCTACACTTACATGTCTAGTATAACGTAACTGATATACACATCTACACTTACATGTCTAGTATAACGTAACTGATGTACACATCTACACTTACATGTCTAGTATAACGTAACTGATATACACATCTATACTTATATGTCTAGTATAACATAACTGATATACACATCTATACTTACATGTCTAGTATAACATAACAGATGTACACATCTACACTTACATGTCTAGTATAACATAACAGATGTACACATCTACACTTACATGTCTAGTATAACGTAACTGATATACACATCTATACTTACATGTCTAGTATAACGTAACTGATGTACCCATCTACACTTATATGTCTAGTATAACCTAACTGACATACACATCTACACTTACATGTCTAGTATAACCTAACTGACATACACATCTATACTTACATGTCTAGTATAACGTAACTGACATACACATCTATACTTACATGTCTAGTATAACATAACTGACATACACATCTACACTTACATGTCTAGTATAACGTAACTGACATACACATCTACACTTACATGTCTAGTATAACGTAACTGACATACACATCTATACTTACATGTCTAGTATAACGTAACTGACATACACATCTACACTTACATGTCTAGTATAACATAACTGACATACACATCTACACTTACATGTCTAGTATAACGTAACTGACATACACATCTATACTTACATGTCTAGTATAACATAACTGACATACACATCTACACTTACATGTCTAGTATAACATAACTGACATACACATCTACACTTACATGTCTAGTATAACGTTACTGACATACACATCTACACTTACATGTCTAGTATAACGTAACTGATATACACATCTACACTTACATGTCTAGTATAACGTAACTGACATACACATTTATACTTACATGTCTAGTATAACATAACAGATGTACACATCTACACTTACATGTCTAGTATAACGTAACTGATGTACACATCTATACTTACATGTCTAGTATAATAACGTTACTGATGTACACATCTACACTTACATGTCTAGTATAACGTAACTGATGTACACATCTACACTTACATGTCTAGTATAACGTAACTGACATACACATCTACACTTACATGTCTAGTATAATGTAACTGATGTACACATCTACACTTACAATATATATGTACATGTCTAGCATAACATAACTGATGTACACATCTATACTTACATGTCTAGTATAACGTAACTGACACACATCTACACTTACAATATATATGTACATGTCTTAGTACATAACGTAATTGCAATCCGGTCTCTCTTTTAATCTAATTTTGATTCCGGCAGGAAATTAGTTGTCTCAGAGAATGTATCATTTTGTTCTCCATTCTAATTATGGTCAATAATAAATATGCCATGTAGTACATCCCATCAAGGCAGTCTACCTCAGCAGTACCTCAATGACCCTGGCAAGTCTTGTTATACTACTTGTACTTGGCTGACAATAACCAGTCACTGCAACGGATTCCTATCTGTGTACAGTCATGACATTAAAGTAACCATGGAAGTATAACCCACAGGAAGAACAACTGGGGTGGGATCAAACAGCACATGTTGGATGCCGCTGTTTGCACTGCAATCAGTAACCGCTTACTTTAAGCTTGATAAGCTGGCTTTCCTAACGATGTGTGAACAACTTCCGGGTGTCCGAAACGAGCTTAGCATATTAATGACGTAGTTCGGGTGTTGTCGTGGATACTCGTTACACATAAGTCTGAGGTAGAAACGCAGGCATTTGTTTCCCCAGTTATGTCTCAGAATATTTCTATCAGAATAAAATTACAAGGGGAATTGGAGGAGATAATTTTTTTCTAACTACCTTCCGAAAAAGTGATTGGATATGTTTACATGGTAAATGGAGAGCCGCTATCGGCCGTAACATGTGCTGCTGTAGTTACATAAAGGGCTAGGACAATATGCAAAATAGGTAGTTAGAAAAACATTCTGCTCCGATCCAATTCCCTAGCTACATGGCGTCAGAAATCGGTTGATATCTTTGGTAGGCATGCTTCGATTGTAACAACGACGCGATTTATCGGAAGATTGTTACATTTGGGAACTAGGAAGGGACGGAAGGTAAAATCGAAATGTTTGCCCACTACAACGGTCGGTTGAAAGTTCATGTTTATGTACGGTACTAATGGCGGCTGCCTTTCAAACCTCGTGTCTTCTTTCGCGGCGAGTGAACCTGTGCGATCACAGAAACAAGTGTAATTTTACCCCTTTCATATATAGTTGGCTAAATACGTCAACATTAACGATATTATCGACATTTTATTGTATTCTGATAGAAATATTCTGAGACATAACTCGGGAAACAAATGCCTGTGGATAGAAAGTAAGGGAAATGAAGAGTCGCATTGTAGTCAACAAGTTTAGCAACCACTACAGCAGACAAATAATAGTCTTACTGACACCAAAACCACCTAAAAAAGTAAGGAAAATGCTTCTCTGTGCATTTGTATATAAGCAAATGACAAAAAAGGGGACACGAGCGTACGTGGTGATGTCAAGAAATCAAAATTTTCAACTCGCGTCTGCACACTCCGGAACATGTAGACAAAAATACCTTTGGAAAGCATGTAATCTGCGGTTCATTTTCTTCAAAGACAGTTTTTGTTCTGATTTGTTCCACATATTGAAATCGAGAGTTGAAAAACATTCACAAAAACGAGTGCGCAAACTAGAAATTGGTGTAACTTCCGTCAATCTTACTCGATCGCGTTACAACAAACACTGTTTACCTCAAGAAGACGCTGTCTTTTCAATGAAACGTTATGCGCATATGCAGTGACCTTTGCCCGTAACAGAGACGGCTTAGCAATGCTCACATGAAAAAGCCACGCCCTGGTAACCAACGTCGCCCACTGCCAGCGCGACATTCAACCTAAGATCAGAGGGATTTCACACAATGGATATAAAGGGATTAACTCGGTCTAAAACAAAGGATTTTTAAAGGGATTAACTCAGTTGTTCTTCCTGTGGGTTATACTTCCATGAAGTAACTAAAACCACTAATATCATAGGATCTTGCATTTCAATCATGTTTAACACCATTTTTATCGAAAAGGTAATTACTAAAAAGACTCTTTTAGCCGTCCTTTTTGTATTGTAAACTTGATAATGTACTATTAATGGGTCTGGGGAATTTAGGAAAAGAATGGGAAAATTACTAGAAACAATAACACAAAGCTTACTTATGGATGGGGGGATTAAGGAAAACAATGGATAATTAAGGAAAAGAATCAGGGGGGGGGGATGACTATAAAAAGTCAAACAAAGGCTTTTAATGGTTTTTGTAAACTTGACAATGTACATTTACATGTATATTGTGTATGTATATATGTGATTTATATGACAAACTCAGTGGCCACTACCTGTGTCTGTATGGGTGATTTATATGACAAACTCAGTGGCCACTACCTGTGTCTGTATGGGTGATTTATATGACAAACTCAGTGGCCACTACCTGTGTCTGTATGGGTGATTTATATGACAAACTCAGTGGCCACTACCTGTGTCTGTATGGGTGGGTACAGGGAATAAGAGTACATGTATATGTAGCTGCTCTACAACTTTGAACAAAGAAGGACACATATTACATTACCAATATCTTGACATATATATATATATATACATGTATATGTACTAGTACATTGACCAATCATTTTGGGGATAGTAAGGTTTGGTACACCATTCTCCTAAGGGATGATGACACAACGTCACACAGTAAACAAACTTTTTTTTGTTCATTTAGGCAAACCAAAAAACATTCCCCTTAAATGAATGTTTACAAGTGTGACATTGATACATTTACGTGATGTGACCATGATGAAAATTGTAGTTTTACTTTGGTTTTATTAAGGCAATTTTAGGTTATTCACCGCCTTTGTGGCAATACTTCAAGCGGTTACACGACATGAATGACATGAATGTTTACAAATGTGACATTGATACATTTATGTGATTTTAGTATTATCCCTGTTTCTTACATAAATTCTTATTTATTAGTTCACATAAGAGTTCAAACATAACTCTTTAAATAGTACGATTTATGCAAATAACAAACCATTGAGAATGACACAGTCCCCGCTATGATTGGGTTTTAAGGAATTAGCACTACTCTGATCACGCAACAACACTTGTGAACCTAAATCAATCAGACTTAGATATGTTGTGTCTGCTTGTCGGACATGGAACATGCCTACAACAATAAAGGATTGGTCGGGTATGGGGGATCATATCAATATGAAAATGGATATGCAAATGTATGTCATAGAACACTGTCCTAATACCAACTCTGAATGAGATCTGTTCAAGCATGTCTGAGTTATGGCTTTGGACATGGAAAATTCACAAACAAAATGGCTGCCAGGCAGCCATATTGGATGGTATCATGACGAAAATGGATATGCACATGTATGTCATAGAACACTGTCCTAATACCAACTTTGAATGAGATCTGTGTGAGCATGTCTGAGTTATGGCTTTAGACAGGGAAAATTCGCAAACAAAATGGCTGCTAGGCGGCCATATTGGATCGTATCATAAATCAAATTGACGTGCATATGTATGCCATAGCATGTTGCCCCTGTACCAAGTCCACCACACAGAGCCTGAATGACACTGCTTTATAAGGGGTTTTTTTCGATGTAATTTCACAGAACAATGTAGTCATAGCTAGTACACATGATGTGTAATAGTATACATGTGTTTAAATATCCATCATGCAAGTTTAGTGCTTGTTTTCTGACTATGCCTTGCTGTCTTGTACCGCAACATGGACTATCCACCATATTGTTTACGTCCTAGTGAATCCGTATTGTTTACATAAAGTGAAGGCTGTTATCAGTGTCCTTTGTTGACATAACTATTCAATGGGTGGAAAACAGCTCCCACAGACAATCTAATCGAAACGAAAATTATCTAATATTTCCGTACCCATTTCAAGTTGTTCAGATGTAGCATGTGTCGAAGGTAGACCCACAAATTCGTTAGAGCAGAGCGTTTTGCTGGATAGCTGTGTCTTCTTTCGCAGTGAGTAAACCTGCGCTATTGCAGAAGCAAGTGTAATTTTACCCCTTTCATCTACATGTATAGTTGGCTGACTACGTCAATATTAACGATATTATCGACATTTCATTGTATTCTGATATAAATATCCTGAGACATAACTCGGGAAACAAATGCCTGTGAGCTGTCCCGCTTGAAAACTATGTGTACACACACTTTATTTCATTTTTTTACTGCGTTCATTACTATCCACACAGTGACATGAAGTGGTTTCGTCACGGTCTTCTTTCAAAGCACGGCCCGTGTTCACTGAAGCCGACCGTACTGTGGTGTATTGCATATCATTGTCTCCGACCATTTTTGTTTTGTTGATGTCGTGAAGTTTTTGATGGGTAGACATGTCTTACGTTGCGGATTTATTTGACCTGGGAGCGTGAAGTGTTGTACATGTACTTTGCTGTGTCCATCCACTTTGGACATGTGATTGGCACAACACAGTAATTGTTCAGGTAGTCAAAACGATGGAAACAAAAATGGCAACATAATAATTAGTGTTGCGTCTTTTTACTTTGATAAGATTGCGATGTATCACGATCGACGCTCAGCAACATGAAAATCAAAACATACAATCAGACTATGCACTGTATCGTACTGAAAAATTTTTATGAAGATAAATTGCTTTCTTGATTCGTGAAACATCATTTCAAATTATTTTATGTTCTCCTTTTTTTCGCTTGGATCATGGCTACGCCAGTGGCGTGGAGAACCCTGGCCCAGGTAGCATTTACCGGCTTTCACTGTATGGCGACACTGTCCAGTTTTTACACGTGATTTCAACTGCCTTCACCCGTTACTTACTCAGTTATATCACTCGGAAATGTGTGTAGGGTGATCGTTCCACTGCAGGTGCTGCCCACAAATCACCGAGGAACAGTGGAGGGGATATGTACAGTTACAGATAATACTCTATGGCAAGCTTAATTAGTAATTCATAAGTAAACATTACACAATGGCTTAGAAGGCTTTTGTAACACGTGGGACCTTCGTGCGCTGGCTGAGGTGCCGAAGTTAGTTGAAGCACAGGGGATTAAGGAGGCAAGTATTCTTGCGACTTTCTTGCCAATGCGCATAATATTTAGAGGTATGAATGCAATTGCATTTATTTTTATGGCAAAATAAACATAATTACGAAAAAAATTATCAACCTTTGCATGTACACTTTAAGAATTTTCACTCTATGGTAATTTGAGATGATATAATTGTCTTTTAAAGATGCGAAACGTTTGCTAAGATAGTCAAAAAATTGCCTTAAAACTCCAAATATCCCTTACCAATGATACTACCATTAGATGTGCTGACCTTTATTCTAATGATTAAGAACATATTTCAACTCTTTGTAAGTATGTAAGTTAGAAATAATAGTTTCTGTCTTGTAAAGCTTGGAGGGTATTGTGCTGTCTTGTAAAGCTTGGAGGGTATTGTGCTGTCTTGTAAAGCTTGGAGGTTATTGTGCTGTCTTGTAAAGCTTGGAGGGTATTGTGCTGTCTTGTAAAGCTTGGAGGTTATTGTGCTGTCTTGTAAAGCTTGGAGGTTATTGTGCTGTCTTGTAAAGCTTGGAGGTTAATGTGCTGTCTTGTAAAGCTTGGAGGTTATTGTGCTGTCTTGTAAAGCTTGGAGGTTATTGTGCTGTCTTGTAAAGCTTGGAGGTTATTGTGCTGTCTTGTAAAGCTTGGAGGGTATTGTGCTGTCTTGTAAAGCTTGGAGGTTATTGTGCTGTCTTGTAAAGCTTGGAGGGTATTGTGCTGTCTTGTAAAGCTTGGAGGTTAATGTGCTGTCTTGTAAAGCTTGGAGGTTATTGTGCTGTCTTGTAAAGCTTGGAGGGTATTGTGCTGTCTTGTAAAGCTTGGAGGTTATTGTGCTGTCTTGTAAAGCTTGGAGGGTATTGTGCTGTCTTGTAAAGCTTGGAGGTTATTGTGCTGTCTTGTAAAGCTTGGAGGTTATTGTGCTGTCTTGTAAAGCTTGGAGGTTATTGTGCTGTCTTGTAAAGCTTGGAGGGTATTGTGCTGTCTTGTAAAGCTTGGAGGTTATTGTCACAATTTGTGCTGTCTTGTAAAGCTTAGAGGTTATTGTGCTGTCTTGTAAAGCTTGGAGGTTATTGTGCTGTCTTGTAAAGCTTGGAGGGTATTGTGCTGTCTTGTAAAGCTTGGAGGTTATTGTGCTGTCTTGTAAAGCTTGGAGGTTATTGTGCTGTCTTGTAAAGCTTGGAGGGACCTGGGTATTGTGCTGTCTTGTAAAGCTTGGAGGGTATTGTGCTGTCTTGTAAAGCTTGGAGGTTATTGTGCTGTCTTGTAAAGCTTGGAGGTTATTGTGCTGTCTTGTAAAGCTTGGAGGGTATTGTGCTGTCTTGTAAAGCTTGGAGGTTATTGTGCTGTCTTGTAAAGCTTGGAGGTTAATGTGCTGTCTTGTAAAGCTTGGAGGGTATTGTGCTGTCTTGTAAAGCTTGGAGGTTATTGTGCTGTCTTGTAAAGCTTGGAGGTTATTGTGCTGTCTTGTAAAGCTTGGAGGTTAATGTGCTGTCTTGTAAAGCTTGGAGGTTAATGTGCTGTCTTGTAAAGCTTGGAGGGTATTGTGCTGTCTTGTAAATCTTGGAGGTTAATGTGCTGTCTTGTAAAGCTTGGAGAGTATTGTGCTGTCTTGTAAAGCTTGGAGGTTATTGTGCTGTCTTGTAAAGCTTGGAGGGTATTGTGCTGTCTTGTAAAGCTTGGAGGTTATTGTGCTGTCTTGTAAAGCTTGGAGGGTATTGTGCTGTCTTGTAAAGCTTGGAGGTTATTGTGCTGTCTTGTAAAGCTTGGAGGGTATTGTGCTGTCTTGTAAAACTTGGCGGTTGTTGTGCTGTCTTGTAAAGCTTGGAGGTTAATGTGCTGTCTTGTAAAGCTTGGAGGTTATTGTGCTGTCTTGTAAAGCTTGGAGGGTATTGTGCTGTCTTGTAAAGCTTGGAGGTTATTGTGCTGTCTTGTAAAGCTTGGAGGTTATTGTGCTGTCTTGTAAAGCTTGGAGGGTATTGTGCTGTCTTGTAAAGCTTGGAGGGTATTGTGCTGTCTTGTAAAGCTTGGAGGGCATTGTGCTGTCTTGTAAAGCTTGGAGGTTATTGTGCTGTCTTGTAAAGCTTGGAGGTTAATGTGCTGTCTTGTAAAGCTTGGAGGTTAATGTGCTGTCTTGTAAAGCTTGGAGGGTATTGTGCTGTCTTGTAAAGCTTGGAGGTTATTGTGCTGTCTTGTAAAGCTTGGAGGTTAATGTGCTGTCTTGTAAAGCTTGGAGGTTATTGTGCTGTCTTGTAAAGCTTGGAGGGTATTGTGCTGTCTTGTAAAGCTTGGAGGGTATTGTGCTGTCTTGTAAAGCTTGGAGGTTAATGTGCTGTCTTGTAAAGCTTGGAGGTTAATGTGCTGTCTTGTAAAGCTTGGAGGTTAATGTGCTGTCTTGTAAAGCTTGGAGGGTATTGTGCTGTCTTGTAAAGCTTGGAGGGTATTGTGCTGTCTTGTAAAGCTTGGAGGTTATTGCCTGAAAGCATCTCAATAGCCTAAAAATGGGCTTGAAGAGTAAAAAAAAACCTCCACAACTTCTAGGGGGAGATTCCTAGGACCCCCCCCCCCCCCCACACACACACACACACAAGAGATAGACATTATTTATCCCAGTCTCAAGCTATTCCCCTATCTCTTACTGTCAAAATGCTATTACACTGTATTTTACAAATATTTCAACCCTATGTACAAAATGTAGTTGCTTTTTACATGTTAGTGCTGATATACATGTATGTTTTGTAAAGCTTGGACATTATTGCCTGAAAGTGTCTGAATATTAAACCTAACAAGCGACCTATCGGTCAGAATAGCTCCGCTGTTGTTTTTAATTACATTTTTTATTTTGGTAACATGTAGAAGCGGTCAGTTCTTCAGCTCTTCACTATGCAGTTTTGTTTTAGCGATGTAATAAAGTGGTTAGTGGCAGCGTGCGAAATTAACGCCAGTCCTTCGGCCCGAGACCAACAGATTTCCGTTCGGACCGGCAGTTTTTCAGAATTACAACAACGTATCGGTCATTATGACCGACTGAAATTTGGAGTAAATAATAAATAATAATAATAGTAAATAATTCAAAGATATATCCAATTTCACCTACATGAATCTGATCTTGTGCTACCTATTTTACTCTCGGCATCTCGTTCAAGTCAAGCAACGCAGAGCTAGCTCGCTCCGTGTTGTTGTCAATGTTGATATCATGTTTACATATGACGTAGCATACAGCATTTACTTTATGAAATTATGTTAGCAAACACATGATTGGCTGAATTTCTCTAATTATTTTTGTCTTGTCTAATCAGAACGTCTTAGACATTCAGACTCATTCTAAGCATTCAGCGCATGCGTCTTTTTCCGCCATGATATCGTAATCATTGTTGTAAAGTTTACTGTTCGAAGTGTATGCAACTTTTAACATGTTTGAGACAGTTCCACGTTGTATTTATAAAGTATGTGGCGATATTTTATGAGCTTCCAAAGAAGAAGACGAAAGAGACACTGTTTTTTTAAAAGGCTGGTATTAAAGCCGGTAAATGTTAGCGGGTTTCCCGATCAATTTACCGGAGTTCCCCATGTGTGTATCCATGATCAAAACAAACTGACGGAAAACATATAAACTACTCTGAAAATGGCGTTGTATCTAATAAAGAAGGCAGGTACACTTCGTAAAACATCTTCAGTATGCTAGTTTTTTTTTTTGTAAAAACAGTAAAAAAATGCGTAGTCTGATTGCTTTCAATTTGATGCATATGATGATGTACGTCGACCTGTCATGTTGTAATCAACGTATACGGTATAAACTTAGAAATGTTGCATTTTTGTTGCCATTGTTGTATCTGGAAAATTACTGCATCATGCCAAACACGGGTACATAGTGGATGACACATTACAGTACAGTTACCATATCACGTTCCAACGTCAAAAACAACTCGCACTGTAAGACATGTTTAGCCATGATAGTTCTCTTCATCATGGTCAGATTTCAACTCGCCTCAAGTTCAATATGATTGCAATTCCTGTTTCTCCTCTTTTACGTTCATGACTTACGTTCAAAGTCCAAAATAGTTGAGGTGATTTGTCCCCATTTACCTTAAAAGTGCAGGAGTGCAGTAGGACTAGGCTGAGTCTGGATGGACCTTGGCTTGTCTTCTGTATCTGCTTGTTCAGAATATCATTTTTATGATGACAAATTAACATACGACACAGTGGGCCGAGTTGGTATTCACTGAATGGGCCGAGTTGGCAATCATGTGGGCCGAGTTGGTAATCCCCTTGGCCGAGTTGGCCCTACCCCTGTTTCTCTATACAATGTACCTTTCTATTTGCATCTCATCACAGAATATTTCACTTTTTACACAAAAAATTACAAAAATAATGTACAGCAACATCATAAACACAGAATCAACATAGTGAGTGATATATATTGTATACCAGTAGAAATCGTAGACTGGCAGAGCTACATGTAGCTTCCAAAGATACTAACTACATGTAGCCTAGGTGTGTCATTAGGTCACCTTTCAATTTAAACTTCTCTCCTAGACTTCCGCTCCCTATACAACTAGTGAATTACAAACACAGGGATATGGTAATATTCGCAGCATTCGACAGAAATAGCGTCGGCAACATTTTCATATTACTAGGCTGAGTTCACTAATAAGTCCGTGGAAGGACGAACTGCAAATGGAATTTTATTGTTGTTTGGTTTAGGCCGAGAGTGAATTGTTTTAGTACGAGTCCGAGTACTAGTAAACTCATTACTAGAAAAACCGACAACAAACCATCGCATCGCACTGTTATTGAAAAATACAAATATCCAAATAAATTATTGTAGTGTATATAAATATACATTGGAGCACGTACCTGCACTGTTTTCCTTTTTCCTGTGACTAGTGGTGACGTGACTAGCAATGCTTTTGAACCAGGGATAAACCGTACCACCACGGCACAAGACAGGTGGTTGGACTCTTGGAGCTGGAGTTTACCGGACGATGATCTGACACGGAAATGTACAGATCTCAACCAATTTACTCCAGTCTTTATATATCAATGTTTCCTCAGAATTTACAGGAATTGTGTGATAAAACAGGTCAGAATATAACGCACAGTGTCTAGTTCCTCGCGAAGTGGCGGCTTTTTGTTCTGTATGCCAGTTCCCTGTCTCGAATGTACACAAAGCTGACTCATGTACACAGAGAACGTTTTTCTCACGAGATCTCACGAGATATGCAACACATGAGCACCGGATATAGTATGCGTTGCAAGTATATCATCATCAAGTAGTATATAGTATATGTCAGTTCGTTCAAGGATAGAGGGAGGCAGTACGCGCGTTGTCGAGTTTGCAGACATGAGAGTTGCCAGTAACGCATGTGACTGGTAAACAACTCCTGTGTCTGGTTTAATACATATTCGTTTTACGCCTGCGCATTTTGCACACGTTACTTTGTATATAGTTATTGACATCATGTATGTGTCACTTGTACTTCACGTGCAGTCCCACTTCCGTCACAGAATTGTCGCATAGTTTGTGAATTGTCTGTGTGCCAGTCCAGATGAGCGTAGTGCTACTGCAAACCAGAGGTGCGAACTTTCACGGTAAGTTGACCCCTGTTCTTTCATCGACAAAAATGTACATGTGTCACTAATACCATGGAAGTAGAACGTGTGTCTGGATCACAACAACTTGTGTGCTAATAATTATACACCATTCCATGATTGATGGTAATATTCTACTCTATTTCGACAGTAATACAAAATAATGAATATTGGCAGCTGAATATTCCGGAGCAATCGCCGGCAACGATAACTTTTAATATTGCATATACCCAAATAACGTCATTATTTTGTATGATCATCATAGATAGCATCCTTGAATAGAATCTTTATAGCTCACGTCACAAGGGACTGATTCTCCATTGTCAGAAACATTTCCCGTTTTCAAGCAGGACACAAGGTTTAGAAAGTAGTGTGTTTGTCGCTAGTATAGACCCATCTCTATGCATTGTCTCACTATGAGTTGTAACACATAAACACGATAAAGAAAAGATTACGAGGTGTTACATTCAATTAAAAATGCCTTTATTATCCATATATGATTATGAATGCATAAATTAGTCATTATGCTCAAAATACAATGTACAAAGCAATTGACACAAGTACAATTAACATTCTGTGGGTTTAAAATGGGCCATATAATGAGTTTTGATTAAACACAGCTGTTGTAATGAACAATGTTTTGAAGAGAACCATGCAAGATTGTGTATATATAGACAGTTTTCTGAGCTTTCCTAGTGACTAGCATGAAGTTTAACAGACAGGCATTTGTCATTAAACCATTCTCAGCTGTGTTTACAGTCAGTCAATCTTTACATGAAAACATTAACAACATGCATGGTAAAGCATACAAAAATAACATGCAGAAATAAAATGATTAAAATATACTCTTTTAACCAACTGATGGAGCACTGTTTACATCGACGAGAAAGTTTCCAAGAGGAAGTCTATCATCTGAGGTCAAAATATGCAGAAACTTACTTTTGCCATTTAAGGAATGAAAATTTGAATTATCTAATGAAAAAGAAGAAGAATGAGTGCCTTTCTTTGATTGGTATAATGAGAATAAAGAATGAAATGATGAAATTCATCTTCTACCGCATAATTTGACAACATTTAAAGATTCTTTCATCTACAGGAATCTTAGGAGTACACCAACTCCCCAACTCAATATAAATATTATAATCCGGAATACTAAATTTAGTCACTAGTTTTCTACAAACTGGATTTTTAATTTGCAGAAGATGTTTCTCAAAACCAAAAGCTGTTTTAAATAATCTAAATGTTCTCATTTTGTTTTTATCAGTACTTTTTTCTTCTTTTCTCTTCTGTAATTCCCTGTACCATGATTTACAAAATTCTAGACATAACATTATGATGAACCTTCCAAGTAGAATTAAACCTGCAAAGATTTGACCACAAACTCTTCTCATTATATTTAACAAGTAAGTTTCTTATAATAAAATATAAATATCCCATGTTGAATAACACATAGAACAAATGTAGGCTGCTCACAATAAACAATCTCCATCAACAAAGTTTAATTACAGTGAAATTAGTGGGAAAATGACCTAATTCTCCAACAATAATACATCTTGATACCTTATAAGAAACCCAAAGTAGAAACACCATCACAACAAACTATACTCTTTTTAAAATTCATTCCTTCTACAAAAACACTGTCACTGTTATTCACCTACTTCTATCCATCTTAGGCTAAACTACTAAAATTTATTAGAAAAATGTCCGCCATTTTGATTTTTAGCATGTGACAAGGAGACCAGACACCAGAGTTACCATCATAACAAACTGTACTCTTTTTCATATTCATTTATGCCTCAACAACACTGTCACTGTTATTCACCTACTTCTATCCATCTCAGGCTAAACTACTAAAATTTATTAGAAAAATGTCCGCCATTTTGATTTTTAGCATGTGACAAGGAGACCAGACACCAGAATTACCATCACAACAAACTATACTCTTTTTCAAATTCATTCATGCTACAACAACACTGTCACTGTTATTCACCTACTTCTATCCATCTTAGGCTAAACTACTAAAATTTATTAGAAAAATGTCCGCCATTTTGATTTTTAGCATGTGACTAGGAGACCAGACACCAGAGTTACCATCAGAACAAACTATACTCTTTTTCAAATTCATTCATGCTACAACAACACTGTCACTGTTATTCACCTACTTCTATCCATCTTAGGCTAAACTACTAAAATTTATTAGAAAAATGTCCGCCATTTTGATTTTTAGCTTGTGACTAGGAGACCAGACACCAGAGTTACCTAGCCTTACAAACTATGCTCATTTCCAAATTGATTCATGCTATAACAACACTGTCACTGTTTTTCAAAATTGATTCATGCTATAACAACACTGTCACTGTTTTTCACCTACTTCTACCCATCTTAGACTAAACTACTAAAATTTATTAGAAAAATGTCCGCCATTTTGATTTTTAGCATGTACATGTAACTGTGAGACCGGACACCAGAGTTACATGTACCTAGCCTTGCAAACTTTGCTCTTTTCCAAATCTCATTTAACAGAAACATAACTAGCAAAAGAAATCATGATCAAATACTACACCAATACTTTGACCATAAATATTTGCAAGTTTTAGAGTTTAACAATAAATGTATTAATCCTTTGTTAACTTTCTTATCTCTTACAGGTTTGTTACACAGTACATAACAGATGTCCTATTCAAAGAAGCTGTTGTTTTGCTCGTCTCTAAGAGAGAAAAAAAACTTCAGACTCTATGTGTAGTAAAACAGAAATTTAGATCTTAAATCAATTAGTTGTGCACAAGGACATGAGCTTTATTTTGAACATTTTTAATACAATTGAAATGGAGAGTGTGTGTGTGTGTGTGTGTGTGTGTGTGTGTGTGTGTGTGTGTGTGTAAACAACTTAGTCGAAAACTGCAGTCCGATTTCTTTGATAGTTGGTGGTCATGTTATATTGGATGTCTAGTAGTGAAATTGTTCAAATGAAAATGATCACATCAGATATATGGGTTTTGGGTCAAAAATGTGATTTTTGTCAAAGAATTTAAACTACAAAACTACTGGGCAGATTGGCCTGAAATTTGGTGGGAACATTCTCAGGGGTGAGTAAATTAAGATTTGTTCATGACATGATGATTCCATGTGTAATATGCAAAGTAGGGCTAAAAAGTGTCTTTTTGGTTAAAAACCTACAATTCCAAAACTACTCAGTAGATTGGGCTGAACTTTTAACAGGGATGTACCTGCCGGTGTATAGATGAAGAAATATTAAGCATATAATGATCTCATCAGTAACATCCAAATTAGATGTAAACATGTAAATTGGTCAAAAATTTATATCTCAAAAAGTACTTGGTCAGTGAAACTGAAATTTGGTGAGATGGTTCTAGAAGTGTTGTTCTGCAGATTTCCTTTAGAATAGTTTGACACAATTGGCCCTAGCAACCATGACCATGGCCTTAGCAACAACCAAATGGCAGTATGTGACAAACATAACATGGTTGGATAGGCAACTGGATAGTCATTCAACAAATGAACACCTATTTTTAGAATGGACTAGCATATGGATAAATATTTTTAAAAATCTACAGTTGTGCTACATCGCCATTGGCAGTATTTTGAATAGTTGTGCTACAATGCCATTTTATATTTCTTTTTTTCTAAATATTTTTTTTCATATCTGAGGTAGTTATGTTTTTCATTGTTCTCCATATGCTATCTGTTTTTGGTTTCTTCTCATCAGATGTACAGTCATTACATTTTGGAAGAAAAGTTTTATATTGTCTTTTTAAATTGATGTCAGTTTGTGCATCCACCAATTCTTGCGAGACTTCATAATTTTTGTGATGTTACAATTTTTTTCTTGAACTTGTTAATAAAAAGGATAGGGTCGGCAGGGTCAGATAACCGGAATCAAACAATTATTTTTTTTTATTGCTTTAAGAATTATTCAGAACATGATGATTCCATTATTGATATGCAAATTATGGCTAAAATGTGTCTTTTTGGTAAAATAATCTTTAATTCCAAAAGTAATGAGCTGGAAATTAATTTGAATGGCTCTTGGGGTGTATAGATGAAGAAGTGTTAAGCATATGATGATCTCATCAGTGACATGAAAATTAGGTATAAAAATGTGAATTTTGTTTAATCTTGTCTCTTGGCTCTCTTCGTTGATGTAAACGCACATGTGTTTTTGTAATTTGTACTTCAAGCACTTGTTAAATGAGAATGTTAAAAGACACAATCTTTTGTCATTAGAAAAATTTTGGATATTGCAAAGAGATATAGTCATATAACTTAAATTATGGATAATGTTAATAAGTAATAAAATGTAAAATGAACAGAAAACTAGTGTGTGGACTTCTATATATCTGACAATTTTACATGTTATACACAGAGTGGAGCTAGCATGTAAGTGGTGAATGATTTCATTTTATTTGATTCAGTTTCATTTTTTGTTGTTGAATGAGACTGATTTTAGGGAGCGATCAGATTTTACACTGACTTCTTGTTCACCCCACCCCTGCTGACAAATGAAAAAACACTGCCGCCCCCCCCCCCCCCCCCCCATCTGTTGACAAGAAATATTCTTCTTGTTCTTTCTTGCAATATATAAAGCTCTTTAGGCAGGAACCCTATGAGAAATATGATTGTCTGTTCATAGCTGTGCAAAATAGTCATGGTTTTAGTAACCAAAAGTTCTAGGATATCTCTTAGATTGAGTGAACTATTATCATTATAGATTAATTCAGCTAATTTAGAGTACATTATTAGAAATGAAATTAACATAATTGTAAACCTAGGGGGTTCAGTAAGTTTCAAAGTAGGGAGAGAACTTGAAAAAGTGTCGGGAGAAGTGCATGCTATGCCCATGCGTGCATGCTATACAAGTGGGAGGGGGTGTCCCCCTCCCATAGTAAGATCTTTTGAAAAATGAACACCTTTTGGAGGCCATTTAGAACACCATTCATAAGTAAAACACAACTTAGTTATATCATAAGAGTATCACTAATTTTAGGGTTTCAAAAGTTTAAATCATTTCAAGTCATATTGACACAAATGATAATGAAAAAAAGATCAAGTACAAAGTATAGTATAGTTTGTTTGTTTTATTTATTTACTTGCCCTATGTGGGCTTACCAAGTGAACATTTTGTTCAATACAAATACATCCACTGGGCTTATAATAGTGTATGGTACTATACTATAAACTATACAAGACTGTATACTATATACTATGCTATGCTATATACTATATACTATGCTATGCTATATACTATATACTATATATACTATATGTACTATATTATACTATACTATATACCGTACTATACAATATACTATACTATATACTGTACAATACTATACTATAATATTCTATACCTATACTATAGTATATAGTATATAGTATAGTATACTAGAGTATAGTAATGTATAGTATATGGTATATAGTCGTGTAGTATAGTAGAGTATAGTATATGGTATATAGCATAGTGTAGTATAGTATCATATATAGTCAAGTATAGTATATAGTATAATATAGTATATTATATAATATAGTATAGTATATGGTGTATAGCATGATAGCATAGTATAATATAATATAGTATAGTGTGGTATAATATAGTAGAGTATATGGATATAGTATAGTATAGTGTAGTGTAGTATAGTATAGTATTAAGACAAGAATAGCATAGTATATCATATAGTATGGAATATAGTAAAGTATAGTATATGGTATATAGTATAGCATAGCATAGTATAGTGTTGTATATTATAGTATATAATAGTATAGTATAGTATATTATGGTATAATATACTAGAGTATAGTAGAGTATGTGGAATATAGTATAGTTTAGTGTATAGTATAGCATACTATACCATACCGTACTATACTATATACTGTACAATACAATACTATAATATTATTCTATACCTATACTATCATATATAGTCTAGTATAGTATAGTATAGTATAGTATAGTATAGTATAGTATAGTATAGTATAGTAGAGCATATGGTATATAGTATAGCATAGCAAAGTATAGTATAGTATAGTATAGTATGGTATAATATACTAGAGTATAGTAGAGTATATGGAATATAGTGTATAGTGTATATTATAGTGTAGTCTATAGTATAGCATACTATACCATACAGTACTATATAATATACTCTACTATATACTGTACAATAATATACTATAATATTATTCTATACCTACACTATTGTATATAGTATAGAGTCTAGTATAGCATAGTATAGTATAGTATAGTATAGTATAGTAGATTATAGTATAGTAGAGTATGTGGTATATACTATAGTATACAATCCAGTATATTGATGGCGCAAATCAAGAGATCTGATTGGTCTAGGCATCGAACTAGCGCGTCTAAAATAAGCGATAATGCACAGTTGGCACGTGTCCAAATTTTGATGTTCTCTCACTGTTTGTCTACAAACGTTATAGTCCGCGCAGGGATGGGGGCACAAATGAAACCAGAAAATGTTGCGTCTTATCTTGTTGCGTCTTATACTATTCTATACTATACTATATACTAGACTATGCTATATACTGTACTATATACTACACTATACTATTCTATACTATACTATACTATATACTAGACTATGCTATATACTGTACTATATACTTGTCTTTACTATAAACTATATACTATACTATACTATATACTAGACTATGCTATATACTGTATACTGTACTATATATTTTAATATACTATATATGATAAACTATATTATACTATACACTATACTGTACAATATACACTGTACTATACTATACTATGCTATATACTAGACTACGCTATATACTATATACTGTACTATATACTAGACTATAGTATCTAATCTACTATATACTATGCTATACTATACTATATACTACACTACACTATACTATATACTCTACTCTACTATACTATACTATTCTATACTATACTATATACTAGACTATGCTATATACTGTACTATATACTACACTATACTATACTATACCATACTATACTCTACTATATACTAGACTATGCTATATACTGTACTATATATTATACTATGCTATATACTATAAACTATATTATACTATACACTATACTATACAATGCTATATACTAGACTATGTTATATACTATATTCTGTACTATATACTATACTGTACTGTACTATACTATATACTATACTATACTATATACTAGACTACACTATATACTATACTATACTATGATATATACTATATACTATACATTGTACTATACTATATTATACTGTACTGTACTCTACTGTACTATACTATACTATATTATACTATACTATACTAGACTACACTATATACTATACTATGCTATATACTATATACTATACATTGTACTATACTATACTATACTGTACTATACTATACTATACTATATAGTTTAGTATACAATACTGTACTATACTATATACTAGACTATACTATATTCTGTACTATATATTATACTATACTATATTATACTATACTATGCTATACTATATTATATTATACTATACTATTCTATACTATACTATACTATACTACACTATACTATACTATGCTATATACTAGACTATGCTATATGCTATATTCTGTACTATATACTAAACTATTCTGTTCTGTACTATACTGTATACTATACTATACTATACTATACTATACTATATACTAGACTACACAATATACTATACTATGCTATATACTATATACTATACATTGTACTATACCATACTATACTGTACTCTACTGTACTATACTATACTATACTAGACTATACTATATTATGTACTATATATTATACTATACTGTATTATACTATACTATACTAGACTATACTATATTATGTACTATATATTATACTATACTATGCTATACTATATTATACTATACTATACTATACTATATACTATACTATTCTATACTGCACTATATACTAGACTATGCTATATAATATATTCTGTACTATATACTATACTATACTATACTATACTGTACTATGCTATACTATACTATATGCTAGACTATGCTATATAATATATTCTGTACTATATACTATACTATACTGTACTATACTATACTATACTATATAGTATAGTATAGTATACAATACTATACTATACTATATACTAGACTATACTATATTCAGTACTATATATTATACTATTCTATATTATACTATACTATGCTATGCTATGTTATACTATACTATACTAGACTATACTATGCTATATACTATACTATACTGCACTATATACTAGACTATGCTATATAATATATTCTGTACTATATACTATACTATACTATACTATACTGCACTATATACTAGACTATGCTATATACTGTACTATATACTACACTACACTGTACTATATACTATGCTATATACTGTACTATAGACTTGTCTTTACTATATACTATATACTATACTATACTATATACTAGACTATACTATACTATACTATATACTAGACTACACTATATACTATACTATGCTCTATACTATGTACCATACTATACTATACTATACTAAACTATATACTGTACTATATAGTATACTATACTATATCATACTATACTATATACTATATACTATACTATACTATACTCTATACTATACTTTACTATACTATAGTATAGTATACTATACTATATTCTACTATACTATACTATAATATACTATACTATACTTTACTATATACTATACTATATACTATACTATACTATACTATATACTAGACTGTGCTATATACTATATATTGTACTATATACTATAATATACTATATTATACTATTATCTAGTTCTATTTCCGCTAGATTTTTAAATTCGGAATGCTTCAATTGTGTGTTGACCTATTTGTCTTTTAAGTTTATGTTTCGCTTCTGCGCTATGATTGGTCTTTTTGGATATAATTGATTTAATATCTCATTGTGTGTTATTAAGTCCCAGTGTTTAGTTATTGCATCTCGTAGATGAGATCAGTTAATATAGAGACTGTATGTTGTGTTGAAGACAATGTGAGCTCATGTGTGGGTGTCCGGCGAGTATGTCTCACACTTGCACAAAGTGTATCATCACATGGCATCAGAAGCTACTGTATGTAGTTCCTGAAAATTGGATACTAGTCACTTTAGATGTGGTATGTACACACATACTTTGCAGTCTGACGCAATGCAGTCAGTTGTCGAAGCACTTGACTCGCCAGTTACACAAACAATCGACTATAGCATTCCAAAACCACCACCTGTGTATCTCCTAAAACTATTATGTGATTCTCACGAAAAACACATTTAAATTAAAGGAGAATTCTACACACAAACATGCATGTGCATTGGCTCTTGGGCATCACCCGAAATAGCCGACATTCCATGAACTGGAAAGTCGCATTATTGAAATCTACACGGATAAAATATCACTCTGGACACATTTCAGGGGTGGCGTTTTCATGATAATTTGTGGCACCCAAGTTGAACTAAATAATCTGAGTGAAAAAATAAACCAAATACATCCAACTTTCAAATTTTCGTTGGAAAGCTCAGATACGGAAGTAACATATCACAATCCACAAGTGTCAACGACACCAATAACACCAAGTATTGGATATCAAAACTCATTCCAATATTTACACAGGCAATCATGCCGCCCGAACTCAGTCTTCAAAGGGTCCATTAAGGGTCAAACGATCAGATACATACGAACATGTAGTAACGAAAAAGAATTTCAAAAGAAAATTAAATTCTTCACGGGGAAACTGGCGAAAAGAGGCTATAATGAAACTGAATAGTATAGTATAGTATAGGAGACCGATTTTTGAATTAGAAGACCGATACTTGAATTAGAAGACCAACACTTGAATTAGAAGACCAACACTTGAATTAGAAGACCGACACTTGAACTAGAAGACCAATTTTTGAATTAGAAAAATACGATCGGGTCGACAAAAACTCACTGACCTCCCCCCCCCTTTGACCTCTGGCGCTGAGGGAGTCCTTGGGGTTGTCATCCTGACAGATCTGGAGGTTTTTTGTTTCTGTTAAGGCAACTTTTAGGTTATTCATAACCTTTGAGGTAATATTTCCCAGCTTTGAAAAGCTAACGTAAATGTAAGTTTTAAATGAGTTTCCCATGTCACATAAAAATGGGCCCGTAACATTGGTACAGGGACATTATTAATATTGCATGTATAGTAAAGTCACCGGTATGTCAGAGAACTTTAGGTGGTCATACCTAGGGTATAACAGAAACTGGAATCTGATGAGATGTGGTGATTTGTAGTGTCAATAACATGTAGTATCCGAAATAGAAAGTGTATTAATCCCTTCTGACAAGTTCATACTGACGATCGCGAGTAGAACAATTAGATTAACTTTCTTTTATAAACTATTTCACTTTTCCCTCAAAGTGCAATATAAGTGAAGCATTGATTGTGAAACAGCCAGGCATTTACATGACATGTTCTGTAACTAGTGTGGTAGCTAGGTAAGACATGTATATATATATATATATATATATATATATATATGTATATGTATAGTTATAGTTATGTTTGAACTAATAAGTAATATTAAAGAATTCATGTAAGAAACAGGGACAAGAACAACTATTTACATGTACCAAATTTCAGACAAGGCTATGCCATTATAGAAAAGGATTTTTTCTATCACAAGCCAAATAAAATGACCCCCAGTCACAATATTCAAAACAGCATGACCCTCGACCGCCAATTTCAAAAACAGGATGACCCCACCAATCCACCGCCCCCCCCCCCCGCCCCCGACCGAAGAAACTGACTGGTCCCTGAAAGTGAAAAACCGATCAGTCAGTCCTTGCGTGGTTTGATACTGACATAAAATTCAATACTGTAGTTTAGTATATATATATATATATATATATATATATATATATATATATATATATATATATATATATATATATATATATATATATATATATATATATATATATATATATATATAATTATCTATTATTATCTATTATAATTGTTTTGGGGGGGTTTATGTAGTTGTTTTTGACTATAGAATGATGTACTTTTTACATTATTTCATGTCAAATAAAATATTGATACTGTAAAATTTTGAACAGTTTTATGGTAACCCTATTTTTTCTGTTTATCCTTACTCAACAGACCCAGCTTTTCAGTTCCAATATCAAAATACCTTTATGTTTTAATTTTCGTCCGCCCTCAATATGTTGTGAAATAGCGTCCTCTCTGACAAGAAGGAATACGTTTCTGGACGTAGACACTGTGTCTATCGACATCATCTACAGTTATGGCATCAAAGAAACTTGTTCACGAAAAGTACATTTCCTTATATAATTATGACAGTTATTCGAGATGGGGGGGGGGTTGAGTGTAAGAAAAGCTGAGAAGGGCTTGTTTCTAGGAATCCAATGAAAAGATGATTGAAAGGAGGAAAAGGAGAGGCAAAGAAACATGAATTCAAAGATGATTTTTTATTTATATACTACCAAAAAAGACCAAAATTTTCCATGGAAAAAAACACAAAAAAACCCAACATTTTTAAACATTAGGATCACCCCTACACACCAACCTTGGTGACGCCAGGTCGAATAAATAATAGTGGGTGTTTTTGCGATTTCCTAGCTTTATAATGTTATTCATGTTTTTATCAGATAACATCTCTAGTTGATAAAGTTTTAAATCAAAACTATCGTCTTCTCTGTCTCTTTGTAGCTTACCAACTTTGAATTAATTAGTGCACAGCTAATCCTTGATCAAACTGGTAGGCTATTTGGCAAATTACTAGTGACATATTTCCATAACCAGTGTAAATATCTACTCACTAACAAATGGTAATACACCAACCGTTAGTCGGATTGGTAGGTGTCAGTTTATAGTGAACTAAAAAAAAGTTAACGTGAATGTTGGTGGCGCTATACTAATGAGAACGCATGAACGTACGTATAAAACATCTTGGTAATATAATTTTGTGTACAATGTATCTGGATGCGTAACCAAGTTGCGGCAAACATTGAACGCAAGGCGCACACAAAGACCACCATGCAAATAAACAATAAACAGAGGATACTTTGCATTTATTAATCAAACGTTAATACAGATAAGATAAGATAAGATAAGATAAGATAAGATAACACTTTATTTTAGCCGTTTAGAAAATTTTACATTTCTAATTTGGTATTTAAACAAAATAAAGTTAATAATGATCTATGAAATATAAATATTAAAGTATACAGTAGTTCTAGTGTGTGTCTATTGACTACATGTATCATCCAGGTATATGTAGAGAGCGGTTATAATATCCTTATGTTTTGATTGTAGTATATATCTAAATACATGTCAACACAATATACTAGGAAATTCCCTTTCCCCGTCTATCTTTCTGTGTAAAGACTTTTTAAGTTTTACTGTTCGTCACCGTGGTCTCTGCATGGACGTACGAGTGGGGTGGGGTGGCACAAACAATAATTACGTAATCAAACGCTATATACATAATATATAACTGTCAGTCAGTCGACGTAGGAAGATTACGCAGCGCAGTGGGGTTTGACCTTTACTTGCACACGACAGCGCATGGCAGAACTGGTAACGCTCATGACTGTAGCAGACACAGGAGTTGCCAATGATACTCGCAACGCATAAATCTGGTACTCGAGTAGTACATGTCTGGGTGTAATTGCACCTATCACCAGATTTAAACTGAATGCCTCCCGTAGATTTTTGGGCCTACACATTGTTGGAATACAAAATTCTAAACTATAGCTATTATACATGATGTACCACTTAATTGGAAAATTAAGTAAAAATGAAACTATGTGAAATTTGAAATTTGCACAGGTAATATATTGCCTCATTATTAAAAAACATATTGATTAAGCAAAATGATATATAAGCACTAAAAGACATTAAAGGCAGATGTCCCCTATATATAATGAGGATTATGGGTAATGTATGCATATGCAGGAAATTCAAACTGCTGTAAGGAGCACTGACTTAGCCCATTTTGCACTGAAAAAGTTTCACATGGCTCTCATATTTCATATATACTGTTTGTAAATATATAGTGATGCAACATGAGTAGAAATAACTGACTTTAACTAAGTTTTGGAGAAATGAATTTAGGTTTAATGCTGTCAATAAATTGATATGTACCCTAAATGGTACCTGCTCAACCGAATTTGGTCGAAAAATAATGAGAAATGAGTGATTTTCTAAGTTGTCAAAATTGTCAAAATAAACGTGACCACTGAGGGCGCTCTTTGCTTTTGAATTAATTCTTTTTTTCCTGTAAGTATTTTTTGACCAAATTTTCAGGATAGGTGTATATTAATAACCTTGACTCATGTTATGAATCACATGTCTCAATGACAAGTGGAAACATGTTTGTTTGACTGTTTTTTTTTTGCCATTAGGTTAACATGGGGAAAAACTGTCCTAATTTGTAAAAGGTATTTATGTATATAAATTCACCGGGTTTTTTTTGTCTCGAACTACTCTTATTAATCAGAATGACTAATGTCATAAATTGCATGACACAATGATTAGCGGAAATATGTTTTTGGAATTTCAATTTTTTTCCACATTATTTTAACCATGTTAGCCTAAGGGGGAAAAGTAATTTTAATTTTTAAAAGGCACATTTCTATGGAATTTCACAAGTTTTTGTGTGCTGAACTACTCGTGTTAATGATCATGAAGCAGACACTTAAAATCTTGTCTGAGTCTTTTGCAGGAATATGGTAAATTTGTACGTGAATCCCCATCTTGGGTATTGAACATTGCCAAAGCCATCAAAACAAAAGTACCTTTTTACCTGAACATTGCCACTAGGGGATGCGATTTTATTTAAAAACAGGCTAATTTTGTACCTTCCTGATTGAATTTTTTGACACAATCTTAAGGATAGATGTATAAAATTTACTTGCATTGATCGAATGAAATTCGTGGGTCAAAGGTCATCATAAGGTTGTACTGTGGATAATATGTGTATGCGTTAGTTTATTTAAATAGAAATGAATTTAGGTTTAATGCCGTCAATAAATTGATATGTGCCCTAAATGGTACCTGCTCAACTAAATTTGGTCGAAAAATAATGAGAAATGAGTTATTTTCTAAGTTGTCAAAATTGTCAAAATAAACGTGACCACTGAGGGCGCTCTTTGCTTTTGAATTAATTCTTTTTTTCCTGTAAGTATTTTTTGACCAAATTTTCAGGATAGGTGTATATTAATAACCTCGACTCATGTTATGAATCACATGTCTCAATGGCAAGTGGAAGTATGTTTGTTTGACTGTTTTTTTTGCCATTAGGTTAACATGGGGAAAAACTGTCCTAATTTATAAAAGGCATTTTTCTATACATATTCACCATTTTTTTTGTCTTGAACTACTCTTATTAATCAGAATGACTAATGTTATAAATTGCATGTCACAATGATTACGGAAATTAGTTTACTCTGATTAGGCCTACGTGAATGATCTTTGACCTGACACCAAGTGACCTCGTCTGACCCATCAGATCATGAAGGTCATGACCTGACCCTTACTTGACCTTCACCTGACCTCTATAAAATTCACTCTGATTTCGCCTACTTGTATGACCTTTGACCTGCCCAAGTGACCTCGTCTGACCAATCAGATCATGAAAAACATGACCTGACCCTTACTTGACCTCCACCTGACCTCTATGTAATTCACTCTGATTTGGCCTACGAGAATAACCTTTGACCTGACAGCAAGTGACCTCACTTGACCCATCAGATCTTGAAGGTCATGGCCTGGCCCTTACTTGACACCCATCTGACCTCTATATACTTCACTCTGATTAGGCCTATGTAAATGACCTTTGACCTGACAACCTGTGACCTCAATTGACCTATTAGGACATGATGGTCATGCCCCCACCCATTCTTCACCTCCTACCGACCCCTATGTATAAATTCTCTGGGTGACCTTCCTTGAATGACCTTTGACCTGACACCATGTGACCTCGTCTAACCCATCAGTTCATGAAGGTCATGACCTGACTTTTACTTGACCTCAAGCTCACCTTTATGTAGTTTACTCTGACTAGGCCAACGTGAATGACCTTTGACTGGACACCAAGTGACCTCATCTGACCCCTCAGTTCATGAAGGTCATGACCTGACCCTTACTTGACCTTCAATTGACCTCTATGTATTTCACTCTGATTTGGCCTACTTGTATGACATTTGACCTGACACCATGTGACCTCACTTGACTCATCAGATCATGAAGGTCATGACCTGACCATTACTTGACCTGCAATTGACCTCTATGTATTTCACTCCGATTTGGCCTACTTGTATTACATTTGACCTGACACCAAGTAACTTCACTTGACCCATTAGATCATGAAGGTTATGATGTGACCTATACTTGACCTCCAGCTGACCTTTATGTAGTTTACTCTGATTAGGCCTATGTGAATGACCTTTGATATGACACCAAATGACCTCGTCTGACCCATCAGATCATGAAAATCATGACCTGACCCTTACTTGACCTCCAATTGACCTCTATGTATTTCACTCTGATTTGGCCTACTTGTATGACCTTTGACCTGACAGCAAGTGACCTCGTCTGACCCATTAGTTACTGAAGGTCATGACCTGACCTTTACTTGACCTCCAGCTTACCTTTTATGTAGTTTACTCTGATTAGGCCTACGTGAATGACCTTTGACATGACACCAAGTGACCTCATCTCACCCATCAGATCATTAGGGTCATGACCTGACCCTTAATTGACCTCTAATTGACATCTATGTATTTTTTCTGATTTGGCCTACTTGTATGACCTTTGACCTGACACCAAGTGACCTCGTCTGACCCATTAGTTACTGAAGGTCATGACCTGACCTTTACATGACCTCCAGCTGACCTTTATGTAGTTTACTCTGATTAGGCCTACGTGAATGACCTTTGACCTAACACCAAGTGACCTCGTATGACCAATCAGATCATGAAAGTCATGACATGACCCTTACTTGACCTCCAATTGACCTCTATGTATTTCACTCTGATTTGCCCTACTTGTATGACCTTTGACCAGACACCAAGTGACCTAGTCTGACCCATCAGTTGACCTTTATGTAGTTTGACTCCAGCTGACCTTTATGAAGTTTACTCTGATTAGGCATACATGACTGACCATAGACCTGACACCAAATGACCTCGTCTGACCCATCAGATCATGAAGGTCATGACCTGACCCATACTAGACCTCCTACTGACCTCTATGTAATTTATTCTGATTTGGCCTACTTGAATGACCTTTGACCTTACACCAAGTGACCTCTCTTGACCCAGCAGATCATGAAGGTCATGACCTGACCTATACTTGACCTCAAAGTAACCTCTATGTAATTTCTTCTGATTTGGCGTACTTGAATGACCTTTATCCTGACACCAAGTGACCTCACTTGACCAAGCAGATCATGAAGGTCATGACCTGACCCATACTTGTCTTCAAACTGACCTCTATGTAATTCCTTCTGATTTGGCTTACTTGAATGACCTTTGACCTGACACCAAGTGACCTCGTCTAACTCAGCAGATCATGAAGGTCGTGACCTGACCAATAATTGACCTCCAACTGACCTCTATGTAATTCCTTCTGATTTTGCCTACTTGAATGACCTTGACCTTAAACCAAGTTACCTCGTCTGTCCCAGCATATGATGAAGGTCATGACTTGACCCATACTTGACCTCCAACTGTCCTCTATGTAATTCCTGATTTTGCCTACTTGAATGACCTTTGACCTGACACCAAGTGTCCTCACTTGACCCAGCAGATCATGAATGTCAAGACCTGACCCTTACTTCACCTCCAACTGACCTCTATGTAATTCCTTCTCATTTTGATTACTTGAATGACCTTTGAACTGACACCAAGGGACCTCGTCTGACCCATCAGATCATGAAGGTCATGACCTGACCCTTACTTGACCTCCAACTGACCTCTTTTTATTTTTTTTCTAATTTTGCCTACATGAATGACCTTTGACCTGACACCAAGTGACCTCACTTGACCCTTCAGATCATGAAGGTCATGACTTGACCCTTACTTGACCTCAAACTGACGTCTATGTATGTTTTTCTAAATTGGCCTACTTGAATGACCTTTAACCTTACACTAAGTGACCTCTTCTGACCCATCCGATCATGAAGGTCATGACCTGACCAATACTTGACCTCAAACTGACGTCTATGTAATTCCTTCTGATTTGGCTTACTTGATTGACCTTTGACCTGACAACAAGTGACCTCTCTTGACCCATCAGATCATGAAGGTCATGACCTGAGCCTTACTTGACCTCCAACTGACCTCTATGCATATTTTCTGGTTTTCCCTACTTGAAGGACATTTTTACCTGACACCAAGTGACCTCACTTGACCCTTCAGATCATGAAGGCCATGACCTTTTCCTTACTTTACCTCAAACTGACCTCTATATAATTTTTTCTAATTTTACCTACATGAATGACCTTTGACCTGACACCAAGTGACCTCACCTGACCTATCAGATTATGAAGGTCATGACCTGACCCTTATTTGACCTCCAAGTGACCTCTATGTATTTTTTTCTAATTTGGCCTACTTGAATGACCTTTGACTTGACACCAAGTGACCTTACTTGACCCATCCGATCATGAAGGTCACGACCTGAACCATACTTGAGCTCCAACTGACCTCTATGTAGTTTATTCTGATTTGGTCTACATGAATGACCTTTGACCTGACACCAAGTTCCTCGTTTGACCCAGCAGATCATGAAGGTCATGACCTGACCTATACTTGACCTCCAAGAGACCTCTATGTAAAATCTTTTGATGTGGCGTAATTGAATGACCTTTGACCTGACACCAAGTGACCTCACTTGACCAAGCAGATCATGAAGGTCATGACCTGACCCATACTTGACCTCCAACTGACCTCTATGTATTTATTTCTAATTTGGCTTACTTAAATGACCTTTGACCTGACACAAAGTGACCTTACTTGACCCTTCAGATCATGAATGTCATACCTGACCCTTACTTGACCTCCAACTGACCTCTATGTATTTTTTTCTTTTTTGGCCTACTTGAATGACCTTTGACCTGACACCAAGAGACCTCCACTGACCCAACAGATCATGAAGGTCACGACCTGCCCCATACTTGACCTACAACTGACCTCTATGTATTTTATTCTGATTTATCATACTTGAATGACCTTTGACCTGACACCAAGTGACCTCGTTTGACCCCTCAGATCATGAAGGTCATGACCTGACCTATACTTGACCTCCAAGTGACCTCTATGCAGTTTCCTCCTGCTTCTTCAACACTAGGGCACTAGGGCGCTGCTCTGCGGCGACCATTCAACAAATTTCCGAATTTATTTGGACAAATAAAGATTATTATTATTATTATTATTATTATTATTATTATTATTATTTCTTCTGTTTTGGCGTAATTTAATGACCTTTGACCTGACAACAAGTGACCTATATAAAATTGTCAAAACCTGTGCACACCTGTCAAATCCTCACAGAACCAGTTCGAAATCTGTCCAAAGCGGTCCAAACCTGTCGTAAAATAGGTTTAATTGATTTAAAACCTGTCCAAACTGGTCCAAACTAGTGTGAAACATATGCAAACTGATCGGTACCTGTCCACAGCAGTTTCAAACTTGTCAAAAGCGATAGAAACTGGTTCAAACATGTACAAAATCTGTGGAAACTTGTCATAACTTTTTCAAACCAGACCGAAACCATTAGAAGCGGTCAAAACCTGTTGCAAACGAGTCAAAACTGGTCAAAACCTGTCTATACATTTGTCAAAAATTGTGCAAAAGATTCAAAACCAGGTTTAGATAGACTTAGTCTGGTTGGGGTTTCACGTGTTTTGATTACTTCTGGACAATTTTGGACAAGTTTATAAAAGGTTTTCGACCGGTTTTGAAACTTTTGCACGGTTTTGGTCAATTTTGTTCGGTTTGAAACCAGTGTGAGCAAGTTTTACCTAGTTTTGACTATTTTGCAACATGTTTTGACAGAGTTTAAGTTAGTATAGGAACAAACTGGTCCGAAACCAGTGCAAAAACTCAAAACCGTTCAAAATCTGTGGAAACAAACTCAAAACCAGTCAAAATCAGTAAAAAACCGGTGCAAATCTATTCAAAACCAAAAACCTTATCTCATCTGTCCATATCTGTCCACAACCATTCTAAACCTGTTATACCAATCAAAACAGATAAAAAGCGGTGATTATTGGTGCAATTTGGTCCAAACCTTTTGCAAACGATTCAAAACTGATCAAAATCTATTCAAAACAGTTGATATTCTATGCAAACGACTTAAAACAGGTTAAAACCAATCAAAACTATTCAAAACAAATGAAAACGGGACACAACCTGTCCAAAGCAGTCCAAAACTCGGCAAACGAGTCCACATCTGTTCCTACCAGGTCTAAAATATTTGCAATTGATTCAAATTCTATAGAATCTGGTCAAAACCAGTCCATAATCTGTGCAAACGACAAAAAACTGATAAAAAACTCTCAAAACAATTTTTAAACAGGTCAAAACCAATGAATACCGGGCAATCTGGTCCAAACATTGTCCAAACCGGTAAAAACCGATCAAAATTGGTCAAAACCGGTGTAAACTAGTCAAAATTTGCCAAAACATGTCCGAACTCGTTTCAAACAATTCAAAACAAACAAAACCGGTCAAAACCTGTAGACATTAGTCCAAAACCTGTTTAAACGTGTACAAAGCTGGTACAAATCAGTATAAGCCGCTTTTGAACTTGTTTTAAAAACCGTTCGATAGAGGTCAAAAACCTGTACAATAGATTCAAAACTAGTAAAACTCTGTTAATACATGTTTTAAAACTGGTCAAAACCTATTCAAACCAATTATAATTTTGTGCAAACGACTAAAAACATGTTAAAACCAGTCAAAACTATTCAAAACGGATGAAAACGGGACAAAATCTGTCCAAAGTAGTCCAAAACTTTGGCAAACGAGTTAAAACTGGGTAAGATATGGCCACATCGGTTCAAAAAGCAGTGAAAACAATCTAAAATCTGTGAAAACGATTCAAAACCAATTGAAACCGATCGAAACATGTCTAAACTGAGTGAATACCGGTCAAAACCTCTCCACACAGGAATACAATATGTGCAAATTTGTTAAAACCGGTTAAAACCTATTAAAACCATTTTAAACCAGTCAAAACCTGTCGGAATCAGTCCAAAACATACACAAATGAGTAAAAACTGGTACAAATAACTCCAAACCGGTTTTAAACAGGTCAACACCAACCAAAAAAATGTCAAAACCTGTGCAAATATGTTAAAACCTCAAAAATCCAGTTGGAAACTGTCCAAAGCGGTCAAAACCTGTCGTAACCATTCCAAACAAGTCGAAACTCGACCAGACCTGTCCACAATGGGTGCAATTTATTCAAAACCTGTCCAAGCTGGTCCAAACCAGTGTAAAACCGATGCAAACGAGTTGATACCGATCAAAACCTGTCCAAACCTGTGCAAAATCTGTGGAAACCTGTCAAAACTTTTCCGAACCAGTCTAAAACCTTTCCAAACGAGTTAAAACTGGTCAAAACCTGTGTATACTGTTTTAAATCTTTCAAAATCGATCAACATTCGACAAAACTTTTGCAAAACATTTAAAACCTGTCCAAACAAGTCAAAACCTGTTAGAAATTATTCGAAACAGGTCGAAACCTGTCCAACCTGGTCCAAAACAGGTTCAAAGGAGTCAAAATCTATATAAAATTGTCAAAACCTGTGCACACCTGTCAAATCCTCACAGAACCAGTTCGAAATCTGTCCAAAGCGGTCCAAACCTGTCGTAAAATAGGTTTAATTGATTTAAAACCTGTCCAAACTGGTCCAAACTAGTGTGAAACATATGCAAACTGATCGGTACCTGTCCACAGCAGTTTCAAACTTGTCAAAAGCGATAGAAACTGGTTCAAACATGTACAAAATCTGTGGAAACTTGTCATAACTTTTTCAAACCAGACCGAAACCATTAGAAGCGGTCAAAACCTGTTGCAAACGAGTCAAAACTGGTCAAAACCTGTCTATACATTTGTCAAAAATTGTGCAAAAGATTCAAAACCAGGTTTAGATAGACTTAGTCTGGTTGGGGTTTCACGTGTTTTGATTACTTCTGGACAATTTTGGACAAGTTTATAAAAGGTTTTCGACCGGTTTTGAAACTTTTGCACGGTTTTGGTCAATTTTGTTCGGTTTGAAACCAGTGTGAGCAAGTTTTACCTAGTTTTGACTATTTTGCAACATGTTTTGACAGAGTTTAAGTTAGTATAGGAACAAACTGGTCCGAAACCAGTGCAAAAACTCAAAACCGTTCAAAATCTGTGGAAACAAACTCAAAACCAGTCAAAATCAGTAAAAAACCGGTGCAAATCTATTCAAAACCAAAAACCTTATCTCATCTGTCCATATCTGTCCACAACCATTCTAAACCTGTTATACCAATCAAAACAGATAAAAAGCGGTGATTATTGGTGCAATTTGGTCCAAACCTTTTGCAAACGATTCAAAACTGATCAAAATCTATTCAAAACAGTTGATATTCTATGCAAACGACTTAAAACAGGTTAAAACCAATCAAAACTATTCAAAACAAATGAAAACGGGACACAACCTGTCCAAAGCAGTCCAAAACTCGGCAAACGAGTCCACATCTGTTCCTACCAGGTCTAAAATATTTGCAATTGATTCAAATTCTATAGAATCTGGTCAAAACCAGTCCATAATCTGTGCAAACGACAAAAAACTGATAAAAAACTCTCAAAACAATTTTTAAACAGGTCAAAACCAATGAATACCGGGCAATCTGGTCCAAACATTGTCCAAACCGGTAAAAACCGATCAAAATTGGTCAAAACCGGTGTAAACTAGTCAAAATTTGCCAAAACATGTCCGAACTCGTTTCAAACAATTCAAAACAAACAAAACCGGTCAAAACCTGTAGACATTAGTCCAAAACCTGTTTAAACGTGTACAAAGCTGGTACAAATCAGTATAAGCCGCTTTTGAACTTGTTTTAAAAACCGTTCGATAGAGGTCAAAAACCTGTACAATAGATTCAAAACTAGTAAAACTCTGTTAATACATGTTTTAAAACTGGTCAAAACCTATTCAAACCAATTATAATTTTGTGCAAACGACTAAAAACATGTTAAAACCAGTCAAAACTATTCAAAACGGATGAAAACGGGACAAAATCTGTCCAAAGTAGTCCAAAACTTTGGCAAACGAGTTAAAACTGGGTAAGATATGGCCACATCGGTTCAAAAAGCAGTGAAAACAATCTAAAATCTGTGAAAACGATTCAAAACCAATTGAAACCGATCGAAACATGTCTAAACTGAGTGAATACCGGTCAAAACCTCTCCACACAGGAATACAATATGTGCAAATTTGTTAAAACCGGTTAAAACCTATTAAAACCATTTTAAACCAGTCAAAACCTGTCGGAATCAGTCCAAAACATACACAAATGAGTAAAAACTGGTACAAATAACTCCAAACCGGTTTTAAACAGGTCAACACCAACCAAAAAAATGTCAAAACCTGTGCAAATATGTTAAAACCTCAAAAATCCAGTTGGAAACTGTCCAAAGCGGTCAAAACCTGTCGTAACCATTCCAAACAAGTCGAAACTCGACCAGACCTGTCCACAATGGGTGCAATTTATTCAAAACCTGTCCAAGCTGGTCCAAACCAGTGTAAAACCGATGCAAACGAGTTGATACCGATCAAAACCTGTCCAAACCTGTGCAAAATCTGTGGAAACCTGTCAAAACTTTTCCGAACCAGTCTAAAACCTTTCCAAACGAGTTAAAACTGGTCAAAACCTGTGTATACTGTTTTAAATCTTTCAAAATCGATCAACATTCGACAAAACTTTTGCAAAACATTTAAAACCTGTCCAAACAAGTCAAAACCTGTTAGAAATTATTCGAAACAGGTCGAAACCTGTCCAACCTGGTCCAAAACAGGTTCAAAGGAGTCAAAATCTATATAAAATTGTCAAAACCTGTGCACACCTGTCAAATCCTCACAGAACCAGTTCGAAATCTGTCCAAAGCGGTCCAAACCTGTCGTAAAATAGGTTTAATTGATTTAAAACCTGTCCAAACTGGTCCAAACTAGTGTGAAACATATGCAAACTGATCGGTACCTGTCCACAGCAGTTTCAAACTTGTCAAAAGCGATAGAAACTGGTTCAAACATGTACAAAATCTGTGGAAACTTGTCATAACTTTTTCAAACCAGACCGAAACCATTAGAAGCGGTCAAAACCTGTTGCAAACGAGTCAAAACTGGTCAAAACCTGTCTATACATTTGTCAAAAATTGTGCAAAAGATTCAAAACCAGGTTTAGATAGACTTAGTCTGGTTGGGGTTTCACGTGTTTTGATTACTTCTGGACAATTTTGGACAAGTTTATAAAAGGTTTTCGACCGGTTTTGAAACTTTTGCACGGTTTTGGTCAATTTTGTTCGGTTTGAAACCAGTGTGAGCAAGTTTTACCTAGTTTTGACTATTTTGCAACATGTTTTGACAGAGTTTAAGTTAGTATAGGAACAAACTGGTCCGAAACCAGTGCAAAAACTCAAAACCGTTCAAAATCTGTGGAAACAAACTCAAAACCAGTCAAAATCAGTAAAAAACCGGTGCAAATCTATTCAAAACCAAAAACCTTATCTCATCTGTCCATATCTGTCCACAACCATTCTAAACCTGTTATACCAATCAAAACAGATAAAAAGCGGTGATTATTGGTGCAATTTGGTCCAAACCTTTTGCAAACGATTCAAAACTGATCAAAATCTATTCAAAACAGTTGATATTCTATGCAAACGACTTAAAACAGGTTAAAACCAATCAAAACTATTCAAAACAAATGAAAACGGGACACAACCTGTCCAAAGCAGTCCAAAACTCGGCAAACGAGTCCACATCTGTTCCTACCAGGTCTAAAATATTTGCAATTGATTCAAATTCTATAGAATCTGGTCAAAACCAGTCCATAATCTGTGCAAACGACAAAAAACTGATAAAAAACTCTCAAAACATTTTTTAAACAGGTCAAAACCAATGAATACCGGGCAATCTGGTCCAAACATTGTCCAAACCGGTAAAAACCGATCAAAATTGGTCAAAACCGGTGTAAACTAGTCAAAATTTGCCAAAACATGTCCGAACTCGTTTCAAACAATTCAAAACAAACAAAACCGGTCAAAACCTGTAGACATTAGTCCAAAACCTGTTTAAACGTGTACAAAGCTGGTACAAATCAGTATAAGCCGCTTTTGAACTTGTTTTAAAAACCGTTCGATAGAGGTCAAAAACCTGTACAATAGATTCAAAACTAGTAAAACTCTGTTAATACATGTTTTAAAACTGGTCAAAACCTATTCAAACCAATTATAATTTTGTGCAAACGACTAAAAACATGTTAAAACCAGTCAAAACTATTCAAAACGGATGAAAACGGGACAAAATCTGTCCAAAGTAGTCCAAAACTTTGGCAAACGAGTTAAAACTGGGTAAGATATGGCCACATCGGTTCAAAAAGCAGTGAAAACAATCTAAAATCTGTGAAAACGATTCAAAACCAATTGAAACCGATCGAAACATGTCTAAACTGAGTGAATACCGGTCAAAACCTCTCCACACAGGAATACAATATGTGCAAATTTGTTAAAACCGGTTAAAACCTATTAAAACCATTTTAAACCAGTCAAAACCTGTCGGAATCAGTCCAAAACATACACAAATGAGTAAAAACTGGTACAAATAACTCCAAACCGGTTTTAAACAGGTCAACACCAACCAAAAAAATGTCAAAACCTGTGCAAATATGTTAAAACCTCAAAAATCCAGTTGGAAACTGTCCAAAGCGGTCAAAACCTGTCGTAACCATTCCAAACAAGTCGAAACTCGACCAGACCTGTCCACAATGGGTGCAATTTATTCAAAACCTGTCCAAGCTGGTCCAAACCAGTGTAAAACCGATGCAAACGAGTTGATACCGATCAAAACCTGTCCAAACCTGTGCAAAATCTGTGGAAACCTGTCAAAACTTTTCCGAACCAGTCTAAAACCTTTCCAAACGAGTTAAAACTGGTCAAAACCTGTGTATACTGTTTTAAATCTTTCAAAATCGATCAACATTCGACAAAACTTTTGCAAAACATTTAAAACCTGTCCAAACAAGTCAAAACCTGTTAGAAATTATTCGAAACAGGTCGAAACCTGTCCAACCTGGTCCAAAACAGGTTCAAAGGAGTCAAAATCTATATAAAATTGTCAAAACCTGTGCACACCTGTCAAATCCTCACAGAACCAGTTCGAAATCTGTCCAAAGCGGTCCAAACCTGTCGTAAAATAGGTTTAATTGATTTAAAACCTGTCCAAACTGGTCCAAACTAGTGTGAAACATATGCAAACTGATCGGTACCTGTCCACAGCAGTTTCAAACTTGTCAAAAGCGATAGAAACTGGTTCAAACATGTACAAAATCTGTGGAAACTTGTCATAACTTTTTCAAACCAGACCGAAACCATTAGAAGCGGTCAAAACCTGTTGCAAACGAGTCAAAACTGGTCAAAACCTGTCTATACATTTGTCAAAAATTGTGCAAAAGATTCAAAACCAGGTTTAGATAGACTTAGTCTGGTTGGGGTTTCACGTGTTTTGATTACTTCTGGACAATTTTGGACAAGTTTATAAAAGGTTTTCGACCGGTTTTGAAACTTTTGCACGGTTTTGGTCAATTTTGTTCGGTTTGAAACCAGTGTGAGCAAGTTTTACCTAGTTTTGACTATTTTGCAACATGTTTTGACAGAGTTTAAGTTAGTATAGGAACAAACTGGTCCGAAACCAGTGCAAAAACTCAAAACCGTTCAAAATCTGTGGAAACAAACTCAAAACCAGTCAAAATCAGTAAAAAACCGGTGCAAATCTATTCAAAACCAAAAACCTTATCTCATCTGTCCATATCTGTCCACAACCATTCTAAACCTGTTATACCAATCAAAACAGATAAAAAGCGGTGATTATTGGTGCAATTTGGTCCAAACCTTTTGCAAACGATTCAAAACTGATCAAAATCTATTCAAAACAGTTGATATTCTATGCAAACGACTTAAAACAGGTTAAAACCAATCAAAACTATTCAAAACAAATGAAAACGGGACACAACCTGTCCAAAGCAGTCCAAAACTCGGCAAACGAGTCCACATCTGTTCCTACCAGGTCTAAAATATTTGCAATTGATTCAAATTCTATAGAATCTGGTCAAAACCAGTCCATAATCTGTGCAAACGACAAAAAACTGATAAAAAACTCTCAAAACATTTTTTAAACAGGTCAAAACCAATGAATACCGGGCAATCTGGTCCAAACATTGTCCAAACCGGTAAAAACCGATCAAAATTGGTCAAAACCGGTGTAAACTAGTCAAAATTTGCCAAAACATGTCCGAACTCGTTTCAAACAATTCAAAACAAACAAAACCGGTCAAAACCTGTAGACATTAGTCCAAAACCTGTTTAAACGTGTACAAAGCTGGTACAAATCAGTATAAGCCGCTTTTGAACTTGTTTTAAAAACCGTTCGATAGAGGTCAAAAACCTGTACAATAGATTCAAAACTAGTAAAACTCTGTTAATACATGTTTTAAAACTGGTCAAAACCTATTCAAACCAATTATAATTTTGTGCAAACGACTAAAAACATGTTAAAACCAGTCAAAACTATTCAAAACGGATGAAAACGGGACAAAATCTGTCCAAAGTAGTCCAAAACTTTGGCAAACGAGTTAAAACTGGGTAAGATATGGCCACATCGGTTCAAAAAGCAGTGAAAACAATCTAAAATCTGTGAAAACGATTCAAAACCAATTGAAACCGATCGAAACATGTCTAAACTGAGTGAATACCGGTCAAAACCTCTCCACACAGGAATACAATATGTGCAAATTTGTTAAAACCGGTTAAAACCTATTAAAACCATTTTAAACCAGTCAAAACCTGTCGGAATCAGTCCAAAACATACACAAATGAGTAAAAACTGGTACAAATAACTCCAAACCGGTTTTAAACAGGTCAACACCAACCAAAAAAATGTCAAAACCTGTGCAAATATGTTAAAACCTCAAAAATCCAGTTGGAAACTGTCCAAAGCGGTCAAAACCTGTCGTAACCATTCCAAACAAGTCGAAACTCGACCAGACCTGTCCACAATGGGTGCAATTTATTCAAAACCTGTCCAAGCTGGTCCAAACCAGTGTAAAACCGATGCAAACGAGTTGATACCGATCAAAACCTGTCCAAACCTGTGCAAAATCTGTGGAAACCTGTCAAAACTTTTCCGAACCAGTCTAAAACCTTTCCAAACGAGTTAAAACTGGTCAAAACCTGTGTATACTGTTTTAAATCTTTCAAAATCGATCAACATTCGACAAAACTTTTGCAAAACATTTAAAACCTGTCCAAACAAGTCAAAACCTGTTAGAAATTATTCGAAACAGGTCGAAACCTGTCCAACCTGGTCCAAAACAGGTTCAAAGGAGTCAAAATCTATATAAAATTGTCAAAACCTGTGCACACCTGTCAAATCCTCACAGAACCAGTTCGAAATCTGTCCAAAGCGGTCCAAACCTGGCGTAAAATAGGTTTAATTGATTTAAAACCTGTCCAAACTGGTCCAAACTAGTGTGAAACATATGCAAACTGATCGGTACCTGTCCACAGCAGTTTCAAACTTGTCAAAAGCGATAGAAACTGGTTCAAACCTGTACAAAATCTGTGGAAACTTGTCATAACTTTTTCAAACCAGACCGAAACCATTAGAAGCGGTCAAAACCTGTTGCAAACGAGTCAAAACTGGTCAAAACCTGTCTATACATTTGTCAAAAATTGTGCAAAAGATTCAAAACCAGGTTTAGATAGACTTAGTCTGGTTGGGGTTTCACGTGTTTTGATTACTTCTGGACAATTTTGGACAAGTTTATAAAAGGTTTTCGACCGGTTTTGAAACTTTTGCACGGTTTTGGTCAATTTTGTTCGGTTTGAAACCAGTGTGAGCAAGTTTTACCTAGTTTTGACTATTTTGCAACATGTTTTGACAGAGTTTAAGTTAGTATAGGAACAAACTGGTCCGAAACCAGTGCAAAAACTCAAAACCGTTCAAAATCTGTGGAAACAAACTCAAAACCAGTCAAAATCAGTAAAAAACCGGTGCAAATCTATTCAAAACCAAAAACCTTATCTCATCTGTCCATATCTGTCCACAACCATTCTAAACCTGTTATACCAATCAAAACAGATAAAAAGCGGTGATTATTGGTGCAATTTGGTCCAAACCTTTTGCAAACGATTCAAAACTGATCAAAATCTATTCAAAACAGTTGATATTCTATGCAAACGACTTAAAACAGGTTAAAACCAATCAAAACTATTCAAAACAAATGAAAACGGGACACAACCTGTCCAAAGCAGTCCAAAACTCGGGCAAACGAGTCCACATCTGTTCCTACCAGGTCTAAAATATTTGCAATTGATTCAAATTCTATAGAATCTGGTCAAAACCAGTCCATAATCTGTGCAAACGACAAAAAACTGATAAAAAACTCTCAAAACAATTTTTAAACAGGTCAAAACCAATGAATACCGGGCAATCTGGTCCAAACATTGTCCAAACCGGTAAAAACCGATCAAAATTGGTCAAAACCGGTGTAAACTAGTCAAAATTTGCCAAAACATGTCCGAACTCGTTTCAAACAATTCAAAACAAACAAAACCGGTCAAAACCTGTAGACATTAGTCCAAAACCTGTTTAAACGTGTACAAAGCTGGTACAAATCAGTATAAGCCGCTTTTGAACTTGTTTTAAAAACCGTTCGATAGAGGTCAAAAACCTGTACAATAGATTCAAAACTAGTAAAACTCTGTTAATACATGTTTTAAAACTGTAAAAAGATCAACACTTGTTTAAACCTGTGCAAAAAAGTCAAAACCTGTCCTATCGAGTCTAAACCTGTTAAAAATCATTCCAAACTGGTCGAAACCTGTCCAACTAGGTCAAACACCCGTGCAATTTATTCAAAGCCGGTCAAAACCTGTCCAAACCACGTCAAAACAGGTGCAACCGAGTAAATACCGATCAGAATTTGTCCAAAACAATGGAAACCTATCTAAAACCATTACAAATAGGTGAACACTATACCAAACCGGTTGAAACTGGTCAAAACCGGTCAAAACCGTGCAAAACTTGTTAAAGCTTGTGCACATATGTCAAACTCACCTCACCAAACTAGTCCAAACAGGTCAAAACCCGACCAAACCTGTCGAAATCTATTCATCCAGGTCCTAAATAGGTGTATTTGACGTAGAACATGTCCAAACCGATCGAAACCTGTCTAAACTGTTCACACCCGATAAAAACAGGTCCAAAACTGTGCAAAAACTTGGCAAAACATGTACAAAACATTCCAAAACGGTTATAACCTGTCCAAACAAGTGAAAAAACCTATGCAAACGAGTCAAAATCGGTTGACAACCGATGCAAACCTGATCAAAAAACTGTGTAAACCTGTCAAAATCGTTTATAACTATTACAAAACCGGCATAAAACGAGTCAAAATTCAACAAAAATAATTTCAAATCGGTCAAAACTAAAAGTAATCGGTCGAAACCTGTCCAAAGAAGTCGAAAACCTGTGCAATTTAGGCCAAACCGGTCAAGACATGTCCAATCTAGGTCAAAATATAAGCATACGAGTCAAAACCTGTTAAAACTTCCTAAAACAAGTTTTTGACTGACCAAAACCGATAAAAAGTACTCAAAATCTGTGTAAACCTATCCAATCCTGTCGAAAACATGTCAAAACTTATCACACCTGTCTATATCTGTCCACAACCATTCCAAACCCATCAAAACGGATAAAAACCGGTGCAAACCTTTTCCAAACGAATCAAAACTGGTCAAAACCTATTCAAACCAATTAAAATTTTGTGCAAACGACTAAAAACATGTTAAAACCAGTCAAAACTATTCAAAACGGATGAAAACGGGACAAAATCTGTCCAAAGTAGTCCAAAACTTTGGCAAACGAGTTAAAACTGGGTAAGATATGGCCACATCGGTTCAAAAAGCAGTGAAAACAATCTAAAATCTGTGAAAACGATTCAAAACCAATTGAAACCGATCGAAACATGTCTAAACTGAGTGAATACCGGTCAAAACCTCTCCACACAGGAATAAAATATGTGCAAATTTGTTAAAACCGGTTAAAACCTATTAAAACCATTTTAAACCAGTCAAAACCTGTCGGAATCAGTCCAAAACATACGCAAATGAGTAAAAACTGGTACAAATAACTCCAAACCGGTTTTAAACAGGTCAACACCAACCAAAAAAATGTCAAAACCTGTGCAAATATGTTAAAACCTCAAAAATCCAGTTGGAAACTGTCCAAAGCGGTCAAAACCTGTCGTAACCATTCCAAACAAGTCGAAACTCGACCAGACCTGTCCACAATGGGTGCAATTTATTCAAAACCTGTCCAAGCTGGTCCAAACCAGTGTAAAACCGATGCAAACGAGTTGATACCGATCAAAACCTGTCCAAACCTGTGCAAAATCTGTGGAAACCTGTCAAAACTTTTCCGAACCAGTCTAAAACCTTTCCAAACGAGTTAAAACTGGTCAAAACCTGTGTATACTGTTTTAAATCTTTCAAAATCGATCAACATTCGACAAAACTTTTGCAAAACATTTAAAACCTGTCCAAACAAGTCAAAACCTGTTAGAAATTATTCGAAACAGGTCGAAACCTGTCCAACCTGGTCCAAAACAGGTTCAAAGGAGTCAAAATCTATATAAAATTGTCAAAACCTGTGCACACCTGTCAAATCCTCACAGAACCAGTTCGAAATCTGTCCAAAGCGGTCCAAACCTGTCGTAAAATAGGTTTAATTGATTTAAAACCTGTCCAAACTGGTCCAAACTAGTGTGAAACATATGCAAACTGATCGGTACCTGTCCACAGCAGTTTCAAACTTGTCAAAAGCGATAGAAACTGGTTCAAACCTGTACAAAATCTGTGGAAACTTGTCATAACTTTTTCAAACCAGACCGAAACCATTAGAAGCGGTCAAAACCTGTTGCAAACGAGTCAAAACTGGTCAAAACCTGTCTATACATTTGTCAAAAATTGTGCAAAAGATTCAAAACCAGGTTTAGATAGACTTAGTCTGGTTGGGGTTTCACGTGTTTTGATTACTTCTGGACAATTTTGGACAAGTTTATAAAAGGTTTTCGACCGGTTTTGAAACTTTTGCACGGTTTTGGTCAATTTTGTTCGGTTTGAAACCAGTGTGAGCAAGTTTTACCTAGTTTTGACTATTTTGCAACATGTTTTGACAGAGTTTAAGTTAGTATAGGAACAAACTGGTCCGAAACCAGTGCAAAAACTCAAAACCGTTCAAAATCTGTGGAAACAAACTCAAAACCAGTCAAAATCAGTAAAAAACCGGTGCAAATCTATTCAAAACCAAAAACCTTATCTCATCTGTCCATATCTGTCCACAACCATTCTAAACCTGTTATACCAATCAAAACAGATAAAAAGCGGTGATTATTGGTGCAATTTGGTCCAAACCTTTTGCAAACGATTCAAAACTGATCAAAATCTATTCAAAACAGTTTATATTCTATGCAAACGACTTAAAACAGGTTAAAACCAATCAAAACTATTCAAAACAAATGAAAACGGGACACAACCTGTCCAAAGCAGTCCAAAACTCGGGCAAACGAGTCCACATCTGTTCCTACCAGGTCTAAAATATTTGCAATTGATTCAAATTCTATAGAATCTGGTCAAAACCAGTCCATAATCTGTGCAAACGACAAAAAACTGATAAAAAACTCTCAAAACAATTTTTAAACAGGTCAAAACCAATGAATACCGGGCAATCTGGTCCAAACATTGTCCAAACCGGTAAAAACCGATCGAAATTGGTAAAAACCGGTGTAAACTAGTCAAAATTTGCCAAAACATGTCCGAACTCGTTTCTAACAATTCAAAACAAACAAAACCGGTCAAAACCTGTAGACATTAGTCCAAAACCTGTTTAAACGTGTACAAAGCTGGTACAAATCAGTATAAACCGCTTTTCAAACTTGTTTTAAAAACCGTTCGATAGAGGTCAAAAACCTGTACAATAGATTCAAAACTAGTAAAACTCTGTTAATACATGTTTTAAAACTGGTCAAAACCTATTCCAACCAATTATAATTTTGTGCAAACGACTAAAAACATGTTAAAACCAGTCAAAACTATTCAAAACGGATGAAAACGGGACAAAATCTGTCCAAAGTAGTCCAAAACTTTGGCAAACGAGTTAAAACTGGGTAAGATATGGCCACATCGGTTCAAAAAGCAGTGAAAACAATCTAAAATCTGTGAAAACGATTCAAAACCAATTGAAACCGATCGAAACATGTCTAAACTGAGTGAATACCGGTCAAAACCTCTCCACACAGGAATAAAATATGTGCAAATTTGTTAAAACCGGTTAAAACCTATTAAAACCATTTTAAACCAGTCAAAACCTGTCGGAATCAGTCCAAAACATACACAAATGAGTAAAAACTGGTACAAATAACTCCAAACCGGTTTTAAACAGGTCAACACCAACCAAAAAAATGTCAAAACCTGTGCAAATATGTTAAAACCTCAAAAATCCAGTTGGAAACTGTCCAAAGCGGTCAAAACCTGTCGTAACCATTCCAAACAAGTCGAAACTCGACCAGACCTGTCCACAATGGGTGCAATTTATTCAAAACCTGTCCAAGCTGGTCCAAACCAGTGTAAAACCGATGCAAACGAGTTGATACCGATCAAAACCTGTCCAAACCTGTGCAAAATCTGTGGAAACCTGTCAAAACTTTTCCGAACCAGTCTAAAACCTTTCCAAACGAGTTAAAACTGGTCAAAACCTGTGTATACTGTTTTAAATCTTTCAAAATCGATCAACATTCGACAAAACTTTTGCAAAACATTTAAAACCTGTCCAAACAAGTCAAAACCTGTTAGAAATTATTCGAAACAGGTCGAAACCTGTCCAACCTGGTCCAAAACAGGTTCAAAGGAGTCAAAATCTATATAAAATTGTCAAAACCTGTGCACACCTGTCAAATCCTCACAGAACCAGTTCGAAATCTGTCCAAAGCGGTCCAAACCTGTCGTAAAATAGGTTTAATTGATTTAAAACCTGTCCAAACTGGTCCAAACTAGTGTGAAACATATGCAAACTGATCGGTACCTGTCCACAGCAGTTTCAAACTTGTCAAAAGCGATAGAAACTGGTTCAAACCTGTACAAAATCTGTGGAAACTTGTCATAACTTTTTCAAACCAGACCGAAACCATTAGAAGCGGTCAAAACCTGTTGCAAACGAGTCAAAACTGGTCAAAACCTGTCTATACATTTGTCAAAAATTGTGCAAAAGATTCAAAACCAGGTTTAGATAGACTTAGTCTGGTTGGGGTTTCACGTGTTTTGATTACTTCTGGACAATTTTGGACAAGTTTATAAAAGGTTTTCGACCGGTTTTGAAACTTTTGCACGGTTTTGGTCAATTTTGTTCGGTTTGAAACCAGTGTGAGCAAGTTTTACCTAGTTTTGACTATTTTGCAACATGTTTTGACAGAGTTTAAGTTAGTATAGGAACAAACTGGTCCGAAACCAGTGCAAAAACTCAAAACCGTTCAAAATCTGTGGAAACAAACTCAAAACCAGTCAAAATCAGTAAAAAACCGGTGCAAATCTATTCAAAACCAAAAACCTTATCTCATCTGTCCATATCTGTCCACAACCATTCTAAACCTGTTATACCAATCAAAACAGATAAAAAGCGGTGATTATTGGTGCAATTTGGTCCAAACCTTTTGCAAACGATTCAAAACTGATCAAAATCTATTCAAAACAGTTGATATTCTATGCAAACGACTTAAAACAGGTTAAAACCAATCAAAACTATTCAAAACAAATGAAAACGGGACACAACCTGTCCAAAGCAGTCCAAAACTCGGGCAAACGAGTCCACATCTGTTCCTACCAGGTCTAAAATATTTGCAATTGATTCAAATTCTATAGAATCTGGTCAAAACCAGTCCATAATCTGTGCAAACGACAAAAAACTGATAAAAAACTCTCAAAACAATTTTTAAACAGGTCAAAACCAATGAATACCGGGCAATCTGGTCCAAACATTGTCCAAACCGGTAAAAACCGATCAAAATTGGTCAAAACCGGTGTAAACTAGTCAAAATTTGCCAAAACATGTCCGAACTCGTTTCAAACAATTCAAAACAAACAAAACCGGTCAAAACCTGTAGACATTAGTCCAAAACCTGTTTAAACGTGTACAAAGCTGGTACAAATCAGTATAAGCCGCTTTTGAACTTGTTTTAAAAACCGTTCGATAGAGGTCAAAAACCTGTACAATAGATTCAAAACTAGTAAAACTCTGTTAATACATGTTTTAAAACTGTAAAAAGATCAACACTTGTTTAAACCTGTGCAAAAAAGTCAAAACCTGTCCTAACGAGTCTAAACCTGTTAAAAATCATTCCAAACTGGTCGAAACCTGTCCAACTAGGTCAAACACCCGTGCAATTTATTCAAAGCCGGTCAAAACCTGTCCAAACCACGTCAAAACAGGTGCAACCGAGTAAATACCGATCAGAATTTGTCCAAAACAATGGAAACCTATCTAAAACCATTACAAATAGGTGAACACTATACCAAACCGGTTGAAACTGGTCAAAACCGGTCAAAACCGTGCAAAACTTGTTAAAGCTTGTGCACATATGTCAAACTCACCTCACCAAACTAGTCCAAACAGGTCAAAACCCGACCAAACCTGTCGAAATCTATTCATCCAGGTCCTAAATAGGTGTATTTGACGTAGAACATGTCCAAACCGATCGAAACCTGTCTAAACTGTTCACACCCGATAAAAACAGGTCCAAAACTGTGCAAAAACTTGGCAAAACATGTACAAAACATTCCAAAACGGTTATAACCTGTCCAAACAAGTGAAAAAACCTATGCAAACGAGTCAAAATCGGTTGACAACCGATGCAAACCTGATCAAAAAACTGTGTAAACCTGTCAAAATCGTTTATAACTATTACAAAACCGGCATAAAACGAGTCAAAATTCAACAAAAATAATTTCAAATCGGTCAAAACTAAAAGTAATCGGTCGAAACCTGTCCAAAGAAGTCGAAAACCTGTGCAATTTAGGCCAAACCGGTCAAGACATGTCCAATCTAGGTCAAAATATAAGCATACGTGTCAAAACCTGTTAAAACTTCCTAAAACAAGTTTTTGACTGACCAAAACCGATAAAAAGTACTCAAAATCTGTGTAAACCTATCCAATCCTGTCGAAAACATGTCAAAACTTATCACACCTGTCTATATCTGTCCACAACCATTCCAAACCCATCAAAACGGATAAAAACCGGTGCAAACCTTTTCCAAACGAATCAAAACTGGTCAAAACCTATTCAAACCAATTAAAATTTTGTGCAAACGACTAAAAACATGTTAAAACCAGTCAAAACTATTCAAAACGGATGAAAACGGGACAAAATCTGTCCAAAGTAGTCCAAAACTTTGGCAAACGAGTTAAAACTGGGTAAGATATGGCCACATCGGTTCAAAAAGCAGTGAAAACAATCTAAAATCTGTGAAAACGATTCAAAACCAATTGAAACCGATCGAAACATGTCTAAACTGAGTGAATACCGGTCAAAACCTCTCCACACAGGAATAAAATATGTGCAAATTTGTTAAAACCGGTTAAAACCTATTAAAACCATTTTAAACCAGTCAAAACCTGTCGGAATCAGTCCAAAACATACGCAAATGAGTAAAAACTGGTACAAATAACTCCAAACCGGTTTTAAACAGGTCAACACCAACCAAAAAAATGTCAAAACCTGTGCAAATATGTTAAAACCTCAAAAATCCAGTTGGAAACTGTCCAAAGCGGTCAAAACCTGTCGTAACCATTCCAAACAAGTCGAAACTCGAACAGACCTGTCCACAATGGGTGCAATTTATTCAAAACCTGTCCAAGCTGGTCCAAACCAGTGTAAAACCGATGCAAACGAGTTGATACCGATCAAAACCTGTCCAAACCTGTGCAAAATCTGTGGAAACCTGTCAAAACTTTTCCGAACCAGTCTAAAACCTTTCCAAACGAGTTAAAACTGGTCAAAACCTGTGTATACTGTTTTAAATCTTTCAAAATCGATCAACATTCGACAAAACTTTTGCAAAACATTTAAAACCTGTCCAAACAAGTCAAAACCTGTTAGAAATTATTCGAAACAGGTCGAAACCTGTCCAACCTGGTCCAAAACAGGTTCAAAGGAGTCAAAATCTATATAAAATTGTCAAAACCTGTGCACACCTGTCAAATCCTCACAGAACCAGTTCGAAATCTGTCCAAAGCGGTCCAAACCTGTCGTAAAATAGGTTTAATTGATTTAAAACCTGTCCAAACTGGTCCAAACTAGTGTGAAACATATGCAAACTGATCGGTACCTGTCCACAGCAGTTTCAAACTTGTCAAAAGCGATAGAAACTGGTTCAAACCTGTACAAAATCTGTGGAAACTTGTCATAACTTTTTCAAACCAGACCGAAACCATTAGAAGCGGTCAAAACCTGTTGCAAACGAGTCAAAACTGGTCAAAACCTGTCTATACATTTGTCAAAAATTGTGCAAAAGATTCAAAACCAGGTTTAGATAGACTTAGTCTGGTTGGGGTTTCACGTGTTTTGATTACTTCTGGACAATTTTGGACAAGTTTATAAAAGGTTTTCGACCGGTTTTGAAACTTTTGCACGGTTTTGGTCAATTTTGTTCGGTTTGAAACCAGTGCGAGCAAGTTTTACCTAGTTTTGACTATTTTGCAACATGTTTTGACAGAGTTTAAGTTAGTATAGGAACAAACTGGTCCGAAACCAGTGCAAAAACTCAAAACCGTTCAAAATCTGTGGAAACAAACTCAAAACCAGTCAAAATCAGTAAAAAACCGGTGCAAATCTATTCAAAACCAAAAACCTTATCTCATCTGTCCATATCTGTCCACAACCATTCTAAACCTGTTATACCAATCAAAACAGATAAAAAGCGGTGATTATTGGTGCAATTTGGTCCAAACCTTTTGCAAACGATTCAAAACTGATCAAAATCTATTCAAAACAGTTGATATTCTATGCAAACGACTTAAAACAGGTTAAAACCAATCAAAACTATTCAAAACAAATGAAAACGGGACACAACCTGTCCAAAGCAGTCCAAAACTCGGGCAAACGAGTCCACATCTGTTCCTACCAGGTCTAAAATATTTGCAATTGATTCAAATTCTATAGAATCTGGTCAAAACCAGTCCATAATCTGTGCAAACGACAAAAAACTGATAAAAAACTCTCAAAACAATTTTTAAACAGGTCAAAACCAATGAATACCGGGCAATCTGGTCCAAACATTGTCCAAACCGGTAAAAACCGATCAAAATTGGTCAAAACCGGTGTAAACTAGTCAAAATTTGCCAAAACATGTCCGAACTCGTTTCAAACAATTCAAAACAAACAAAACCGGTCAAAACCTGTAGACATTAGTCACTGTTTAAACGTGTACAAAGCTGGTACAAATCAGTATAAGCCGCTTTTGAACTTGTTTTAAAAACCGTTCGATAGAGGTCAAAAACCTGTACAATAGATTCAAAACTAGTAAAACTCTGTTAATACATGTTTTAAAACTGTAAAAAGATCAACACTTGTTTAAACCTGTGCAAAAAAGTCAAAACCTGTCCTAACGAGTCTAAACCTGTTAAAAATCATTCCAAACTGGTCGAAACCTGTCCAACTAGGTCAAACACCCGTGCAATTTATTCAAAGCCGGTCAAAACCTGTCCAAACCACGTCAAAACAGGTGCAACCGAGTAAATACCGATCAGAATTTGTCCAAAACAATGGAAACCTATCTAAAACCATTACAAATAGGTGAACACTATACCAAACCGGTTGAAACTGGTCAAAACCGGTCAAAACCGTGCAAAACTTGTTAAAGCTTGTGCACATATGTCAAACTCACCTCACCAAACTAGTCCAAACAGGTCAAAACCCGACCAAACCTGTCGAAATCTATTCATCCAGGTCCTAAATAGGTGTATTTGACGTAGAACATGTCCAAACCGATCGAAACCTGTCTAAACTGTTCACACCCGATAAAAACAGGTCCAAAACTGTGCAAAAACTTGGCAAAACATGTACAAAACATTCCAAAACGGTTATAACCTGTCCAAACAAGTGAAAAAACCTATGCAAACGAGTCAAAATCGGTTGACAACCGATGCAAACCTGATCAAAAAACTGTGTAAACCTGTCAAAATCGTTTATAACTATTACAAAACCGGCATAAAACGAGTCAAAATTCAACAAAAATAATTTCAAATCGGTCAAAACTAAAAGTAATCGGTCGAAACCTGTCCAAAGAAGTCGAACACCTGTGCAATTTAGGCCAAACCGGTCAAGACATGTCCAATCTAGGTCAAAATATAAGCATACGAGTCAAAACCTGTTAAAACTTCCTAAAACAAGTTTTTGACTGACCAAAACCGATAAAAAGTACTCAAAATCTGTGTAAACCTATCCAATCCTGTCGAAAACATGTCAAAACTTATCACACCTGTCTATATCTGTCCACAACCATTCCAAACCCATCAAAACGGATAAAAACCGGTGCAAACCTTTTCCAAACGAATCAAAACTGGTCAAAACCTATTCAAACCAATTAAAATTTTGTGCAAACGACTAAAAACATGTTAAAACCAGTCAAAACTATTCAAAACGGATGAAAACGGGACAAAATCTGTCCAAAGTAGTCCAAAACTTTGGCAAACGAGTTAAAACTGGGTAAGATATGGCCACATCGGTTCAAAAAGCAGTGAAAACAATCTAAAATCTGTGAAAACGATTCAAAACCAATTGAAACCGATCGAAACATGTCTAAACTGAGTGAATACCGGTCAAAACCTCTCCACACAGGAATAAAATATGTGCAAATTTGTTAAAACCGGTTAAAACCTATTAAAACCATTTTAAACCAGTCAAAACCTGTCGGAATCAGTCCAAAACATACGCAAATGAGTAAAAACTGGTACAAATAACTCCAAACCGGTTTTAAACAGGTCAACACCAACCAAAAAAATGTCAAAACCTGTGCAAATATGTTAAAACCTCAAAAATCCAGTTGGAAACTGTCCAAAGCGGTCAAAACCTGTCGTAACCATTCCAAACAAGTCGAAACTCGACCAGACCTGTCCACAATGGGTGCAATTTATTCAAAACCTGTCCAAGCTGGTCCAAACCAGTGTAAAACCGATGCAAACGAGTTGATACCGATCAAAACCTGTCCAAACCTGTGCAAAATCTGTGGAAACCTGTCAAAACTTTTCCGAACCAGTCTAAAACCTTTCCAAACGAGTTAAAACTGGTCAAAACCTGTGTATACTGTTTTAAATCTTTCAAAATCGATCAACATTCGACAAAACTTTTGCAAAACATTTAAAACCTGTCCAAACAAGTCAAAACCTGTTAGAAATTATTCGAAACAGGTCGAAACCTGTCCAACCTGGTCCAAAACAGGTTCAAAGGAGTCAAAATCTATATAAAATTGTCAAAACCTGTGCACACCTGTCAAATCCTCACAGAACCAGTTCGAAATCTGTCCAAAGCGGTCCAAACCTGTCGTAAAATAGGTTTAATTGATTTAAAACCTGTCCAAACTGGTCCAAACTAGTGTGAAACATATGCAAACTGATCGGTACCTGTCCACAGCAGTTTCAAACTTGTCAAAAGCGATAGAAACTGGTTCAAACCTGTACAAAATCTGTGGAAACTTGTCATAACTTTTTCAAACCAGACCGAAACCATTAGAAGCGGTCAAAACCTGTTGCAAACGAGTCAAAACTGGTCAAAACCTGTCTATACATTTGTCAAAAATTGTGCAAAAGATTCAAAACCAGGTTTAGATAGACTTAGTCTGGTTGGGGTTTCACGTGTTTTGATTACTTCTGGACAATTTTGGACAAGTTTATAAAAGGTTTTCGACCGGTTTTGAAACTTTTGCACGGTTTTGGTCAATTTTGTTCGGTTTGAAACCAGTGTGAGCAAGTTTTACCTAGTTTTGACTATTTTGCAACATGTTTTGACAGAGTTTAAGTTAGTATAGGAACAAACTGGTCCGAAACCAGTGCAAAAACTCAAAACCGTTCAAAATCTGTGGAAACAAACTCAAAACCAGTCAAAATCAGTAAAAAACCGGTGCAAATCTATTCAAAACCAAAAACCTTATCTCATCTGTCCATATCTGTCCACAACCATTCTAAACCTGTTATACCAATCAAAACAGATAAAAAGCGGTGATTATTGGTGCAATTTGGTCCAAACCTTTTGCAAACGATTCAAAACTGATCAAAATCTATTCAAAACAGTTGATATTCTATGCAAACGACTTAAAACAGGTTAAAACCAATCAAAACTATTCAAAACAAATGAAAACGGGACACAACCTGTCCAAAGCAGTCCAAAACTCGGGCAAACGAGTCCACATCTGTTCCTACCAGGTCTAAAATATTTGCAATTGATTCAAATTCTATAGAATCTGGTCAAAACCAGTCCATAATCTGTGCAAACGACAAAAAACTGATAAAAAACTCTCAAAACAATTTTTAAACAGGTCAAAACCAATGAATACCGGGCAATCTGGTCCAAACATTGTCCAAACCGGTAAAAACCGATCGAAATTGGTCAAAACCGGTGTAAACTAGTCAAAATTTGCCAAAACATGTCCGAACTCGTTTCAAACAATTCAAAACAAACAAAACCGGTCAAAACCTGTAGACATTAGTCCAAAACCTGTTTAAACGTGTACAAAGCTGGTACAAATCAGTATAAACCGCTTTTTAAACTTGTTTTAAAAACCGTTCGATAGAGGTCAAAAACCTGTACAATAGATTCAAAACTAGTAAAACTCTGTTAATACATGTTTTAAAACTGTAAAAAGATCAACACTTGTTTAAACCTGTGCAAAAAAGTCAAAACCTGTCCTAACGAGTCTAAACCTGTTAAAAATCATTCCAAACTGGTCGAAACCTGTCCAACTAGGTCAAACACCCGTGCAATTTATTCAAAGCCGGTCAAAACCTGTCCAAACCACGTCAAAACAGGTGCAACCGAGTAAATACCGATCAGAATTTGTCCAAAACAATGGAAACCTATCTAAAACCATTACAAATAGGTGAACACTATACCAAACCGGTTGAAACTGGTCAAAACCGGTCAAAACCGTGCAAAACTTGTTAAAGCTTGTGCACATATGTCAAACTCACCTCACCAAACTAGTCCAAACAGGTCAAAACCCGACCAAACCTGTCGAAATCTATTCATCCAGGTCCTAAATAGGTGTATTTGACGTAGAACATGTCCAAACCGATCGAAACCTGTCTAAACTGTTCACACCCGATAAAAACAGGTCCAAAACTGTGCAAAAACTTGGCAAAACATGTACAAAACATTCCAAAACGGTTATAACCTGTCCAAACAAGTGAAAAAACCTATGCAAACGAGTCAAAATCGGTTGACAACCGATGCAAACCTGATCAAAAAACTGTGTAAACCTGTCAAAATCGTTTATAACTATTACAAAACCGGCATAAAACGAGTCAAAATTCAACAAAAATAATTTCAAATCGGTCAAAACTAAAAGTAATCGGTCGAAACCTGTCCAAAGAAGTCGAAAACCTGTGCAATTTAGGCCAAACCGGTCAAGACATGTCCAATCTAGGTCAAAATATAAGCATACGTGTCAAAACCTGTTAAAACTTCCTAAAACAAGTTTTTGACTGACCAAAACCGATAAAAAGTACTCAAAATCTGTGTAAACCTATCCAATCCTGTCGAAAACATGTCAAAACTTATCACACCTGTCTATATCTGTCCACAACCATTCCAAACCCATCAAAACGGATAAAAACCGGTGCAAACCTTTTCCAAACGAATCAAAACTGGTCAAAACCTATTCAAACCAATTAAAATTTTGTGCAAACGACTAAAAACATGTTAAAACCAGTCAAAACTATTCAAAACGGATGAAAACGGGACAAAATCTGTCCAAAGTAGTCCAAAACTTTGGCAAACGAGTTAAAACTGGGTAAGATATGGCCACATCGGTTCAAAAAGCAGTGAAAACAATCTAAAATCTGTGAAAACGATTCAAAACCAATTGAAACCGATCGAAACATGTCTAAACTGAGTGAATACCGGTCAAAACCTCTCCACACAGGAATAAAATATGTGCAAATTTGTTAAAACCGGTTAAAACCTATTAAAACCATTTTAAACCAGTCAAAACCTGTCGGAATCAGTCCAAAACATACGCAAATGAGTAAAAACTGGTACAAATAACTCCAAACCGGTTTTAAACAGGTCAACACCAACCAAAAAAATGTCAAAACCTGTGCAAATATGTTAAAACCTCAAAAATCCAGTTGGAAACTGTCCAAAGCGGTCAAAACCTGTCGTAACCATTCCAAACAAGTCGAAACTCGAACAGACCTGTCCACAATGGGTGCAATTTATTCAAAACCTGTCCAAGCTGGTCCAAACCAGTGTAAAACCGATGCAAACGAGTTGATACCGATCAAAACCTGTCCAAACCTGTGCAAAATCTGTGGAAACCTGTCAAAACTTTTCCGAACCAGTCTAAAACCTTTCCAAACGAGTTAAAACTGGTCAAAACCTGTGTATACTGTTTTAAATCTTTCAAAATCGATCAACATTCGACAAAACTTTTGCAAAACATTTAAAACCTGTCCAAACAAGTCAAAACCTGTTAGAAATTATTCGAAACAGGTCGAAACCTGTCCAACCTGGTCCAAAACAGGTTCAAAGGAGTCAAAATCTATATAAAATTGTCAAAACCTGTGCACACCTGTCAAATCCTCACAGAACCAGTTCGAAATCTGTCCAAAGCGGTCCAAACCTGTCGTAAAATAGGTTTAATTGATTTAAAACCTGTCCAAACTGGTCCAAACTAGTGTGAAACATATGCAAACTGATCGGTACCTGTCCACAGCAGTTTCAAACTTGTCAAAAGCGATAGAAACTGGTTCAAACCTGTACAAAATCTGTGGAAACTTGTCATAACTTTTTCAAACCAGACCGAAACCATTAGAAGCGGTCAAAACCTGTTGCAAACGAGTCAAAACTGGTCAAAACCTGTCTATACATTTGTCAAAAATTGTGCAAAAGATTCAAAACCAGGTTTAGATAGACTTAGTCTGGTTGGGGTTTCACGTGTTTTGATTACTTCTGGACAATTTTGGACAAGTTTATAAAAGGTTTTCGACCGGTTTTGAAACTTTTGCACGGTTTTGGTCAATTTTGTTCGGTTTGAAACCAGTGCGAGCAAGTTTTACCTAGTTTTGACTATTTTGCAACATGTTTTGACAGAGTTTAAGTTAGTATAGGAACAAACTGGTCCGAAACCAGTGCAAAAACTCAAAACCGTTCAAAATCTGTGGAAACAAACTCAAAACCAGTCAAAATCAGTAAAAAACCGGTGCAAATCTATTCAAAACCAAAAACCTTATCTCATCTGTCCATATCTGTCCACAACCATTCTAAACCTGTTATACCAATCAAAACAGATAAAAAGCGGTGATTATTGGTGCAATTTGGTCCAAACCTTTTGCAAACGATTCAAAACTGATCAAAATCTATTCAAAACAGTTGATATTCTATGCAAACGACTTAAAACAGGTTAAAACCAATCAAAACTATTCAAAACAAATGAAAACGGGACACAACCTGTCCAAAGCAGTCCAAAACTCGGGCAAACGAGTCCACATCTGTTCCTACCAGGTCTAAAATATTTGCAATTGATTCAAATTCTATAGAATCTGGTCAAAACCAGTCCATAATCTGTGCAAACGACAAAAAACTGATAAAAAACTCTCAAAACAATTTTTAAACAGGTCAAAACCAATGAATACCGGGCAATCTGGTCCAAACATTGTCCAAACCGGTAAAAACCGATCAAAATTGGTCAAAACCGGTGTAAACTAGTCAAAATTTGCCAAAACATGTCCGAACTCGTTTCAAACAATTCAAAACAAACAAAACCGGTCAAAACCTGTAGACATTAGTCCAAAACCTGTTTAAACGTTTACAAAGCTGGTACAAATCAGTATAAGCCGCTTTTGAACTTGTTTTAAAAACCGTTCGATAGAGGTCAAAAACCTGTACAATAGATTCAAAACTAGTAAAACTCTGTTAATACATGTTTTAAAACTGTAAAAAGATCAACACTTGTTTAAACCTGTGCAAAAAAGTCAAAACCTGTCCTAACGAGTCTAAACCTGTTAAAAATCATTCCAAACTGGTCGAAACCTGTCCAACTAGGTCAAACACCCGTGCAATTTATTCAAAGCCGGTCAAAACCTGTCCAAACCACGTCAAAACAGGTGCAACCGAGTAAATACCGATCAGAATTTGTCCAAAACAATGGAAACCTATCTAAAACCATTACAAATAGGTGAACACTATACCAAACCGGTTGAAACTGGTCAAAACCGGTCAAAACCGTGCAAAACTTGTTAAAGCTTGTGCACATATGTCAAACTCACCTCACCAAACTAGTCCAAACAGGTCAAAACCCGACCAAACCTGTCGAAATCTATTCATCCAGGTCCTAAATAGGTGTATTTGACGTAGAACATGTCCAAACCGATCGAAACCTGTCTAAACTGTTCACACCCGATAAAAACAGGTCCAAAACTGTGCAAAAACTTGGCAAAACATGTACAAAACATTCCAAAACGGTTATAACCTGTCCAAACAAGTGAAAAAACCTATGCAAACGAGTCAAAATCGGTTGACAACCGATGCAAACCTGATCAAAAAACTGTGTAAACCTGTCAAAATCGTTTATAACTATTACAAAACCGGCATAAAACGAGTCAAAATTCAACAAAAATAATTTCAAATCGGTCAAAACTAAAAGTAATCGGTCGAAACCTGTCCAAAGAAGTCGAAAACCTGTGCAATTTAGGCCAAACCGGTCAAGACATGTCCAATCTAGGTCAAAATATAAGCATACGAGTCAAAACCTGTTAAAACTTCCTAAAACAAGTTTTTGACTGACCAAAACCGATAAAAAGTACTCAAAATCTGTGAAAACCTATCCAATCCTGTCGAAAACATGTCAAAACTTATCACACCTGTCTATATCTGTCCACAACCATTCCAAACCCATCAAAACGGATAAAAACCGGTGCAAACCTTTTCCAAACGAATCAAAACTGGTCAAAACCTATTCAAACCAATTAAAATTTTGTGCAAACGACTAAAAACATGTTAAAACCAGTCAAAACTATTCAAAACGGATGAAAACGGGACAAAATCTGTCCAAAGTAGTCCAAAACTTTGGCAAACGAGTTAAAACTGGGTAAGATATGGCCACATCGGTTCAAAAAGCAGTGAAAACAATCTAAAATCTGTGAAAACGATTCAAAACCAATTGAAACCGATCGAAACATGTCTAAACTGAGTGAATACCGGTCAAAACCTCTCCACACAGGAATAAAATATGTGCAAATTTGTTAAAACCGGTTAAAACCTATTAAAACCATTTTAAACCAGTCAAAACCTGTCGGAATCAGTCCAAAACATACGCAAATGAGTAAAAACTGGTACAAATAACTCCAAACCGGTTTTAAACAGGTCAACACCAACCAAAAAAATGTCAAAACCTGTGCAAATATGTTAAAACCTCAAAAATCCAGTTGGAAACTGTCCAAAGCGGTCAAAACCTGTCGTAACCATTCCAAACAAGTCGAAACTCGACCAGACCTGTCCACAATGGGTGCAATTTATTCAAAACCTGTCCAAGCTGGTCCAAACCAGTGTAAAACCGATGCAAACGAGTTGATACCGATCAAAACCTGTCCAAACCTGTGCAAAATCTGTGGAAACCTGTCAAAACTTTTCCGAACCAGTCTAAAACCTTTCCAAACGAGTTAAAACTGGTCAAAACCTGTGTATACTGTTTTAAATCTTTCAAAATCGATCAACATTCGACAAAACTTTTGCAAAACATTTAAAACCTGTCCAAACAAGTCAAAACCTGTTAGAAATTATTCGAAACAGGTCGAAACCTGTCCAACCTGGTCCAAAACAGGTTCAAAGGAGTCAAAATCTATATAAAATTGTCAAAACCTGTGCACACCTGTCAAATCCTCACAGAACCAGTTCGAAATCTGTCCAAAGCGGTCCAAACCTGTCGTAAAATAGGTTTAATTGATTTAAAACCTGTCCAAACTGGTCCAAACTAGTGTGAAACATATGCAAACTGATCGGTACCTGTCCACAGCAGTTTCAAACTTGTCAAAAGCGATAGAAACTGGTTCAAACCTGTACAAAATCTGTGGAAACTTGTCATAACTTTTTCAAACCAGACCGAAACCATTAGAAGCGGTCAAAACCTGTTGCAAACGAGTCAAAACTGGTCAAAACCTGTCTATACATTTGTCAAAAATTGTGCAAAAGATTCAAAACCAGGTTTAGATAGACTTAGTCTGGTTGGGGTTTCACGTGTTTTGATTACTTCTGGACAATTTTGGACAAGTTTATAAAAGGTTTTCGACCGGTTTTGAAACTTTTGCACGGTTTTGGTCAATTTTGTTCGGTTTGAAACCAGTGCGAGCAAGTTTTACCTAGTTTTGACTATTTTGCAACATGTTTTGACAGAGTTTAAGTTAGTATAGGAACAAACTGGTCCGAAACCAGTGCAAAAACTCAAAACCGTTCAAAATCTGTGGAAACAAACTCAAAACCAGTCAAAATCAGTAAAAAACCGGTGCAAATCTATTCAAAACCAAAAACCTTATCTCATCTGTCCATATCTGTCCACAACCATTCTAAACCTGTTATACCAATCAAAACAGATAAAAAGCGGTGATTATTGGTGCAATTTGGTCCAAACCTTTTGCAAACGATTCAAAACTGATCAAAATCTATTCAAAACAGTTGATATTCTATGCAAACGACTTAAAACAGGTTAAAACCAATCAAAACTATTCAAAACAAATGAAAACGGGACACAACCTGTCCAAAGCAGTCCAAAACTCGGGCAAACGAGTCCACATCTGTTCCTACCAGGTCTAAAATATTTGCAATTGATTCAAATTCTATAGAATCTGGTCAAAACCAGTCCATAATCTGTGCAAACGACAAAAAACTGATAAAAAACTCTCAAAACAATTTTTAAACAGGTCAAAACCAATGAATACCGGGCAATCTGGTCCAAACATTGTCCAAACCGGTAAAAACCGATCAAAATTGGTCAAAACCGGTGTAAACTAGTCAAAATTTGCCAAAACATGTCCGAACTCGTTTCAAACAATTCAAAACAAACAAAACCGGTCAAAACCTGTAGACATTAGTCCAAAACCTGTTTAAACGTGTACAAAGCTGGTACAAATCAGTATAAGCCGCTTTTGAACTTGTTTTAAAAACCGTTCGATAGAGGTCAAAAACCTGTACAATAGATTCAAAACTAGTAAAACTCTGTTAATACATGTTTTAAAACTGTAAAAAGATCAACACTTGTTTAAACCTGTGCAAAAAAGTCAAAACCTGTCCTAACGAGTCTAAACCTGTTAAAAATCATTCCAAACTGGTCGAAACCTGTCCAACTAGGTCAAACACCCGTGCAATTTATTCAAAGCCGGTCAAAACCTGTCCAAACCACGTCAAAACAGGTGCAACCGAGTAAATACCGATCAGAATTTGTCCAAAACAATGGAAACCTATCTAAAACCATTACAAATAGGTGAACACTATACCAAACCGGTTGAAACTGGTCAAAACCGGTCAAAACCGTGCAAAACTTGTTAAAGCTTGTGCACATATGTCAAACTCACCTCACCAAACTAGTCCAAACAGGTCAAAACCCGACCAAACCTGTCGAAATCTATTCATCCAGGTCCTAAATAGGTGTATTTGACGTAGAACATGTCCAAACCGATCGAAACCTGTCTAAACTGTTCACACCCGATAAAAACAGGTCCAAAACTGTGCAAAATGTGTGCACACCTCTTAAAACTTGGCAAAACATGTACAAAACATTCCAAAACGGTTATAACCTGTCCAAACAAGTGAAAAAACCTATGCAAACGAGTCAAAATCGGTTGACAACCGATGCAAACCTGATCAAAAAACTGTGTAAACCTGTCAAAATCGTTTATAACTATTACAAAACCGGCATAAAACGAGTCAAAATTCAACAAAAATAATTTCAAATCGGTCAAAACTAAAAGTAATCGGTCGAAACCTGTCCAAAGAAGTCGAAAACCTGTGCAATTTAGGCCAAACCGGTCAAGACATGTCCAATCTAGGTCAAAATATAAGCATACGAGTCAAAACCTGTTAAAACTTCCTAAAACAAGTTTTTGACTGACCAAAACCGATAAAAAGTACTCAAAATCTGTGTAAACCTATCCAATCCTGTCGAAAACATGTCAAAACTTATCACACCTGTCTATATCTGTCCACAACCATTCCAAACCCATCAAAACGGATAAAAACCGGTGCAAACCTTTTCCAAACGAATCAAAACTGGTCAAAACCTATTCAAACCAATTAAAATTTTGTGCAAACGACTAAAAACATGTTAAAACCAGTCAAAACTATTCAAAACGGATGAAAACGGGACAAAATCTGTCCAAAGTAGTCCAAAACTTTGGCAAACGAGTTAAAACTGGGTAAGATATGGCCACATCGGTTCAAAAAGCAGTGAAAACAATCTAAAATCTGTGAAAACGATTCAAAACCAATTGAAACCGATCGAAACATGTCTAAACTGAGTGAATACCGGTCAAAACCTCTCCACACAGGAATAAAATATGTGCAAATTTGTTAAAACCGGTTAAAACCTATTAAAACCATTTTAAACCAGTCAAAACCTGTCGGAATCAGTCCAAAACATACGCAAATGAGTAAAAACTGGTACAAATAACTCCAAACCGGTTTTAAACAGGTCAACACCAACCAAAAAAATGTCAAAACCTGTGCAAATATGTTAAAACCTCAAAAATCCAGTTGGAAACTGTCCAAAGCGGTCAAAACCTGTCGTAACCATTCCAAACAAGTCGAAACTCGAACAGACCTGTCCACAATGGGTGCAATTTATTCAAAACCTGTCCAAGCTGGTCCAAACCAGTGTAAAACCGATGCAAACGAGTTGATACCGATCAAAACCTGTCCAAACCTGTGCAAAATCTGTGGAAACCTGTCAAAACTTTTCCGAACCAGTCTAAAACCTTTCCAAACGAGTTAAAACTGGTCAAAACCTGTGTATACTGTTTTAAATCTTTCAAAATCGATCAACATTCGACAAAACTTTTGCAAAACATTTAAAACCTGTCCAAACAAGTCAAAACCTGTTAGAAATTATTCGAAACAGGTCGAAACCTGTCCAACCTGGTCCAAAACAGGTTCAAAGGAGTCAAAATCTATATAAAATTGTCAAAACCTGTGCACACCTGTCAAATCCTCACAGAACCAGTTCGAAATCTGTCCAAAGCGGTCCAAACCTGTCGTAAAATAGGTTTAATTGATTTAAAACCTGTCCAAACTGGTCCAAACTAGTGTGAAACATATGCAAACTGATCGGTACCTGTCCACAGCAGTTTCAAACTTGTCAAAAGCGATAGAAACTGGTTCAAACCTGTACAAAATCTGTGGAAACTTGTCATAACTTTTTCAAACCAGACCGAAACCATTAGAAGCGGTCAAAACCTGTTGCAAACGAGTCAAAACTGGTCAAAACCTGTCTATACATTTGTCAAAAATTGTGCAAAAGATTCAAAACCAGGTTTAGATAGACTTAGTCTGGTTGGGGTTTCACGTGTTTTGATTACTTCTGGACAATTTTGGACAAGTTTATAAAAGGTTTTCGACCGGTTTTGAAACTTTTGCACGGTTTTGGTCAATTTTGTTCGGTTTGAAACCAGTGTGAGCAAGTTTTACCTAGTTTTGACTATTTTGCAACATGTTTTGACAGAGTTTAAGTTAGTATAGGAACAAACTGGTCCGAAACCAGTGCAAAAACTCAAAACCGTTCAAAATCTGTGGAAACAAACTCAAAACCAGTCAAAATCAGTAAAAAACCGGTGCAAATCTATTCAAAACCAAAAACCTTATCTCATCTGTCCATATCTGTCCACAACCATTCTAAACCTGTTATACCAATCAAAACAGATAAAAAGCGGTGATTATTGGTGCAATTTGGTCCAAACCTTTTGCAAACGATTCAAAACTGATCAAAATCTATTCAAAACAGTTTATATTCTATGCAAACGACTTAAAACAGGTTAAAACCAATCAAAACTATTCAAAACAAATGAAAACGGGACACAACCTGTCCAAAGCAGTCCAAAACTCGGGCAAACGAGTCCACATCTGTTCCTACCAGGTCTAAAATATTTGCAATTGATTCAAATTCTATAGAATCTGGTCAAAACCAGTCCATAATCTGTGCAAACGACAAAAAACTGATAAAAAAACTCTCAAAACAATTTTTAAACAGGTCAAAACCAATGAATACCGGGCAATCTGGTCCAAACATTGTCCAAACCGGTAAAAACCGATCGAAATTGGTCAAAACCGGTGTAAACTAGTCAAAATTTGCCAAAACATGTCCGAACTCGTTTCTAACAATTAAAAACAAACAAAACCGGTCAAAACCTGTAGACATTAGTCCAAAACCTGTTTAAACGTGTACAAAGCTGGTACAAATCAGTATAAACCGCTTTTTAAACTTGTTTTAAAAACCGTTCGATAGAGGTCAAAAACCTGTACAATAGATTCAAAACTAGTAAAACTCTGTTAATACATGTTTTAAAACTGGTCAAAACCTATTCAAACCAATTATAATTTTGTGCAAACGACTAAAAACATGTTAAAACCAGTCAAAACTATTCAAAACGGATGAAAACGGGACAAAATCTGTCCAAAGTAGTCCAAAACTTTGGCAAACGAGTTAAAACTGGGTAAGATATGGCCACATCGGTTCAAAAAGCAGTGAAAACAATCTAAAATCTGTGAAAACGATTCAAAACCAATTGAAACCGATCGAAACATGTCTAAACTGAGTGAATACCGGTCAAAACCTCTCCACACAGGAATAAAATATGTGCAAATTTGTTAAAACCGGTTAAAACCTATTAAAACCATTTTAAACCAGTCAAAACCTGTCGGAATCAGTCCAAAACATACGCAAATGAGTAAAAACTGGTACAAATAACTCCAAACCGGTTTTAAACAGGTCAACACCAACCAAAAAATGTCAAAACCTGTGCAAATATGTTAAAACCTCAAAAATCCAGTTGGAAACTGTCCAAAGCGGTCAAAACCTGTCGTAACCATTCCAAACAAGTCGAAACTCGAACAGACCTGTCCACAATGGGTGCAATTTATTCAAAACCTGTCCAAGCTGGTCCAAACCAGTGTGAAACATATGCAAACTGATCGGTACCTGTCCACAGCAGTTTCAAACTTGTCAAAAGCGATAGAAACTGGTTCAAACCTGTACAAAATCTGTGGAAACTTGTCATAACTTTTTCAAACCAGACCGAAACCATTAGAAGCGGTCAAAACGAGTCAAAACTGGTCAAAACCTGTCTATACATTTGTCAAAAATTGTGCAAAAGATTCAAAACCAGGTTTAGATAGACTTAGTCTGGTTGGGGTTTCACGTGTTTTGATTACTTCTGGACAATTTTGGACAAGTTTATAAAAGGTTTTCGACCGGTTTTGAAACTTTTGCACGGTTTTGGTCAATTTTGTTCGGTTTGAAACCAGTGTGAGCAAGTTTTACCTAGTTTTGACTATTTTGCAACATGTTTTGACAGAGTTTAAGTTAGTATAGGAACAAACTGGTCCGAAACCAGTGCAAAAACTCAAAACCGTTCAAAATCTGTGGAAACAAACTCAAAACCAGTCAAAATCAGTAAAAAACCGGTGCAAATCTATTCAAAACCAAAAACCTTATCTCATCTGTCCATATCTGTCCACAACCATTCTAAACCTGTTATACCAATCAAAACAGATAAAAAGCGGTGATTATTGGTGCAATTTGGTCCAAACCTTTTGCAAACGATTCAAAACTGATCAAAATCTATTCAAAACAGTTGATATTCTATGCAAACGACTTAAAACAGGTTAAAACCAATCAAAACTATTCAAAACAAATGAAAACGGGACACAACCTGTCCAAAGCAGTCCAAAACTCGGGCAAACGAGTCCACATCTGTTCCTATAACTATTACAAAACCGGCATAAAACGAGTCAAAATTCAACAAAAATAATTTCAAATCGGTCAAAACTAAAAGTAATCGGTCGAAACCTGTCCAAAGAAGTCGAAAACCTGTGCAATTTAGGCCAAACCGGTCAAGACATGTCCAATCTAGGTCAAAATATAAGCATACGAGTCAAAACCTGTTAAAACTTCCTAAAACAAGTTTTTGACTGACCAAAACCGATAAAAAGTACTCAAAATCTGTGTAAACCTATCCAATCCTGTCGAAAACATGTCAAAACTTATCACACCTGTCTATATCTGTCCACAACCATTCCAAACCCATCAAAACGGATAAAAACCGGTGCAAACCTTTTCCAAACGAATCAAAACTGGTCAAAACCTATTCAAACCAATTAAAATTTTGTGCAAACGACTAAAAACATGTTAAAACCAGTCAAAACTATTCAAAACGGATGAAAACGGGACAAAATCTGTCCAAAGTAGTCCAAAACTTTGGCAAACGAGTTAAAACTGGGTAAGATATGGCCACATCGGTTCAAAAAGCAGTGAAAACAATCTAAAATCTGTGAAAACGATTCAAAACCAATTGAAACCGATCGAAACATGTCTAAACTGAGTGAATACCGGTCAAAACCTCTCCACACAGGAATAAAATATGTGCAAATTTGTTAAAACCGGTTAAAACCTATTAAAACCATTTTAAACCAGTCAAAACCTGTCGGAATCAGTCCAAAACATACGCAAATGAGTAAAAACTGGTACAAATAACTCCAAACCGGTTTTAAACAGGTCAACACCAACCAAAAAAATGTCAAAACCTGTGCAAATATGTTAAAACCTCAAAAATCCAGTTGGAAACTGTCCAAAGCGGTCAAAACCTGTCGTAACCATTCCAAACAAGTCGAAACTCGACCAGACCTGTCCACAATGGGTGCAATTTATTCAAAACCTGTCCAAGCTGGTCCAAACCAGTGTAAAACCGATGCAAACGAGTTGATACCGATCAAAACCTGTCCAAACCTGTGCAAAATCTGTGGAAACCTGTCAAAACTTTTCCGAACCAGTCTAAAACCTTTCCAAACGAGTTAAAACTGGTCAAAACCTGTGTATACTGTTTTAAATCTTTCAAAATCGATCAACATTCGACAAAACTTTTGCAAAACATTTAAAACCTGTCCAAACAAGTCAAAACCTGTTAGAAATTATTCGAAACAGGTCGAAACCTGTCCAACCTGGTCCAAAACAGGTTCAAAGGAGTCAAAATCTATATAAAATTGTCAAAACCTGTGCACACCTGTCAAATCCTCACAGAACCAGTTCGAAATCTGTCCAAAGCGGTCCAAACCTGTCGTAAAATAGGTTTAATTGATTTAAAACCTGTCCAAACTGGTCCAAACTAGTGTGAAACATATGCAAACTGATCGGTACCTGTCCACAGCAGTTTCAAACTTGTCAAAAGCGATAGAAACTGGTTCAAACCTGTACAAAATCTGTGGAAACTTGTCATAACTTTTTCAAACCAGACCGAAACCATTAGAAGCGGTCAAAACCTGTTGCAAACGAGTCAAAACTGGTCAAAACCTGTCTATACATTTGTCAAAAATTGTGCAAAAGATTCAAAACCAGGTTTAGATAGACTTAGTCTGGTTGGGGTTTCACGTGTTTTGATTACTTCTGGACAATTTTGGACAAGTTTATAAAAGGTTTTCGACCGGTTTTGAAACTTTTGCACGGTTTTGGTCAATTTTGTTCGGTTTGAAACCAGTGTGAGCAAGTTTTACCTAGTTTTGACTATTTTGCAACATGTTTTGACAGAGTTTAAGTTAGTATAGGAACAAACTGGTCCGAAACCAGTGCAAAAACTCAAAACCGTTCAAAATCTGTGGAAACAAACTCAAAACCAGTCAAAATCAGTAAAAAACCGGTGCAAATCTATTCAAAACCAAAAACCTTATCTCATCTGTCCATATCTGTCCACAACCATTCTAAACCTGTTATACCAATCAAAACAGATAAAAAGCGGTGATTATTGGTGCAATTTGGTCCAAACCTTTTGCAAACGATTCAAAACTGATCAAAATCTATTCAAAACAGTTGATATTCTATGCAAACGACTTAAAACAGGTTAAAACCAATCAAAACTATTCAAAACAAATGAAAACGGGACACAACCTGTCCAAAGCAGTCCAAAACTCGGGCAAACGAGTCCACATCTGTTCCTACCAGGTCTAAAATATTTGCAATTGATTCAAATTCTATAGAATCTGGTCAAAACCAGTCCATAATCTGTGCAAACGACAAAAAACTGATAAAAAACTCTCAAAACAATTTTTAAACAGGTCAAAACCAATGAATACCGGGCAATCTGGTCCAAACATTGTCCAAACCGGTAAAAACCGATCAAAATTGGTCAAAACCGGTGTAAACTAGTCAAAATTTGCCAAAACATGTCCGAACTCGTTTCAAACAATTCAAAACAAACAAAACCGGTCAAAACCTGTAGACATTAGTCCAAAACCTGTTTAAACGTTTACAAAGCTGGTACAAATCAGTATAAGCCGCTTTTGAACTTGTTTTAAAAACCGTTCGATAGAGGTCAAAAACCTGTACAATAGATTCAAAACTAGTAAAACTCTGTTAATACATGTTTTAAAACTGTAAAAAGATCAACACTTGTTTAAACCTGTGCAAAAAAGTCAAAACCTGTCCTAACGAGTCTAAACCTGTTAAAAATCATTCCAAACTGGTCGAAACCTGTCCAACTAGGTCAAACACCCGTGCAATTTATTCAAAGCCGGTCAAAACCTGTCCAAACCACGTCAAAACAGGTGCAACCGAGTAAATACCGATCAGAATTTGTCCAAAACAATGGAAACCTATCTAAAACCATTACAAATAGGTGAACACTATACCAAACCGGTTGAAACTGGTCAAAACCGGTCAAAACCGTGCAAAACTTGTTAAAGCTTGTGCACATATGTCAAACTCACCTCACCAAACTAGTCCAAACAGGTCAAAACCCGACCAAACCTGTCGAAATCTATTCATCCAGGTCCTAAATAGGTGTATTTGACGTAGAACATGTCCAAACCGATCGAAACCTGTCTAAACTGTTCACACCCGATAAAAACAGGTCCAAAACTGTGCAAAAACTTGGCAAAACATGTACAAAACATTCCAAAACGGTTATAACCTGTCCAAACAAGTGAAAAAACCTATGCAAACGAGTCAAAATCGGTTGACAACCGATGCAAACCTGATCAAAAAACTGTGTAAACCTGTCAAAATCGTTTATAACTATTACAAAACCGGCATAAAACGAGTCAAAATTCAACAAAAATAATTTCAAATCGGTCAAAACTAAAAGTAATCGGTCGAAACCTGTCCAAAGAAGTCGAAAACCTGTGCAATTTAGGCCAAACCGGTCAAGACATGTCCAATCTAGGTCAAAATATAAGCATACGAGTCAAAACCTGTTAAAACTTCCTAAAACAAGTTTTTGACTGACCAAAACCGATAAAAAGTACTCAAAATCTGTGTAAACCTATCCAATCCTGTCGAAAACATGTCAAAACTTATCACACCTGTCTATATCTGTCCACAACCATTCCAAACCCATCAAAACGGATAAAAACCGGTGCAAACCTTTTCCAAACGAATCAAAACTGGTCAAAACCTATTCAAACCAATTAAAATTTTGTGCAAACGACTAAAAACATGTTAAAACCAGTCAAAACTATTCAAAACGGATGAAAACGGGACAAAATCTGTCCAAAGTAGTCCAAAACTTTGGCAAACGAGTTAAAACTGGGTAAGATATGGCCACATCGGTTCAAAAAGCAGTGAAAACAATCTAAAATCTGTGAAAACGATTCAAAACCAATTGAAACCGATCGAAACATGTCTAAACTGAGTGAATACCGGTCAAAACCTCTCCACACAGGAATAAAATATGTGCAAATTTGTTAAAACCGGTTAAAACCTATTAAAACCATTTTAAACCAGTCAAAACCTGTCGGAATCAGTCCAAAACATACGCAAATGAGTAAAAACTGGTACAAATAACTCCAAACCGGTTTTAAACAGGTCAACACCAACCAAAAAAATGTCAAAACCTGTGCAAATATGTTAAAACCTCAAAAATCCAGTTGGAAACTGTCCAAAGCGGTCAAAACCTGTCGTAACCATTCCAAACAAGTCGAAACTCGACCAGACCTGTCCACAATGGGTGCAATTTATTCAAAACCTGTCCAAGCTGGTCCAAACCAGTGTAAAACCGATGCAAACGAGTTGATACCGATCAAAACCTGTCCAAACCTGTGCAAAATCTGTGGAAACCTGTCAAAACTTTTCCGAACCAGTCTAAAACCTTTCCAAACGAGTTAAAACTGGTCAAAACCTGTGTATACTGTTTTAAATCTTTCAAAATCGATCAACATTCGACAAAACTTTTGCAAAACATTTAAAACCTGTCCAAACAAGTCAAAACCTGTTAGAAATTATTCGAAACAGGTCGAAACCTGTCCAACCTGGTCCAAAACAGGTTCAAAGGAGTCAAAATCTATATAAAATTGTCAAAACCTGTGCACACCTGTCAAATCCTCACAGAACCAGTTCGAAATCTGTCCAAAGCGGTCCAAACCTGTCGTAAAATAGGTTTAATTGATTTAAAACCTGTCCAAACTGGTCCAAACTAGTGTGAAACATATGCAAACTGATCGGTACCTGTCCACAGCAGTTTCAAACTTGTCAAAAGCGATAGAAACTGGTTCAAACCTGTACAAAATCTGTGGAAACTTGTCATAACTTTTTCAAACCAGACCGAAACCATTAGAAGCGGTCAAAACCTGTTGCAAACGAGTCAAAACTGGTCAAAACCTGTCTATACATTTGTCAAAAATTGTGCAAAAGATTCAAAACCAGGTTTAGATAGACTTAGTCTGGTTGGGGTTTCACGTGTTTTGATTACTTCTGGACAATTTTGGACAAGTTTATAAAAGGTTTTCGACCGGTTTTGAAACTTTTGCACGGTTTTGGTCAATTTTGTTCGGTTTGAAACCAGTGTGAGCAAGTTTTACCTAGTTTTGACTATTTTGCAACATGTTTTGACAGAGTTTAAGTTAGTATAGGAACAAACTGGTCCGAAACCAGTGCAAAAACTCAAAACCGTTCAAAATCTGTGGAAACAAACTCAAAACCAGTCAAAATCAGTAAAAAACCGGTGCAAATCTATTCAAAACCAAAAACCTTATCTCATCTGTCCATATCTGTCCACAACCATTCTAAACCTGTTATACCAATCAAAACAGATAAAAAGCGGTGATTATTGGTGCAATTTGGTCCAAACCTTTTGCAAACGATTCAAAACTGATCAAAATCTATTCAAAACAGTTGATATTCTATGCAAACGACTTAAAACAGGTTAAAACCAATCAAAACTATTCAAAACAAATGAAAACGGGACACAACCTGTCCAAAGCAGTCCAAAACTCGGGCAAACGAGTCCACATCTGTTCCTACCAGGTCTAAAATATTTGCAATTGATTCAAATTCTATAGAATCTGGTCAAAACCAGTCCATAATCTGTGCAAACGACAAAAAACTGATAAAAAACTCTCAAAACAATTTTTAAACAGGTCAAAACCAATGAATACCGGGCAATCTGGTCCAAACATTGTCCAAACCGGTAAAAACCGATCAAAATTGGTCAAAACCGGTGTAAACTAGTCAAAATTTGCCAAAACATGTCCGAACTCGTTTCAAACAATTCAAAACAAACAAAACCGGTCAAAACCTGTAGACATTAGTCCAAAACCTGTTTAAACGTTTACAAAGCTGGTACAAATCAGTATAAGCCGCTTTTGAACTTGTTTTAAAAACCGTTCGATAGAGGTCAAAAACCTGTACAATAGATTCAAAACTAGTAAAACTCTGTTAATACATGTTTTAAAACTGTAAAAAGATCAACACTTGTTTAAACCTGTGCAAAAAAGTCAAAACCTGTCCTAACGAGTCTAAACCTGTTAAAAATCATTCCAAACTGGTCGAAACCTGTCCAACTAGGTCAAACACCCGTGCAATTTATTCAAAGCCGGTCAAAACCTGTCCAAACCACGTCAAAACAGGTGCAACCGAGTAAATACCGATCAGAATTTGTCCAAAACAATGGAAACCTATCTAAAACCATTACAAATAGGTGAACACTATACCAAACCGGTTGAAACTGGTCAAAACCGGTCAAAACCGTGCAAAACTTGTTAAAGCTTGTGCACATATGTCAAACTCACCTCACCAAACTAGTCCAAACAGGTCAAAACCCGACCAAACCTGTCGAAATCTATTCATCCAGGTCCTAAATAGGTGTATTTGACGTAGAACATGTCCAAACCGATCGAAACCTGTCTAAACTGTTCACACCCGATAAAAACAGGTCCAAAACTGTGCAAAAACTTGGCAAAACATGTACAAAACATTCCAAAACGGTTATAACCTGTCCAAACAAGTGAAAAAACCTATGCAAACGAGTCAAAATCGGTTGACAACCGATGCAAACCTGATCAAAAAACTGTGTAAACCTGTCAAAATCGTTTATAACTATTACAAAACCGGCATAAAACGAGTCAAAATTCAACAAAAATAATTTCAAATCGGTCAAAACTAAAAGTAATCGGTCGAAACCTGTCCAAAGAAGTCGAAAACCTGTGCAATTTAGGCCAAACCGGTCAAGACATGTCCAATCTAGGTCAAAATATAAGCATACGAGTCAAAACCTGTTAAAACTTCCTAAAACAAGTTTTTGACTGACCAAAACCGATAAAAAGTACTCAAAATCTGTGTAAACCTATCCAATCCTGTCGAAAACATGTCAAAACTTATCACACCTGTCTATATCTGTCCACAACCATTCCAAACCCATCAAAACGGATAAAAACCGGTGCAAACCTTTTCCAAACGAATCAAAACTGGTCAAAACCTATTCAAACCAATTAAAATTTTGTGCAAACGACTAAAAACATGTTAAAACCAGTCAAAACTATTCAAAACGGATGAAAACGGGACAAAATCTGTCCAAAGTAGTCCAAAACTTTGGCAAACGAGTTAAAACTGGGTAAGATATGGCCACATCGGTTCAAAAAGCAGTGAAAACAATCTAAAATCTGTGAAAACGATTCAAAACCAATTGAAACCGATCGAAACATGTCTAAACTGAGTGAATACCGGTCAAAACCTCTCCACACAGGAATAAAATATGTGCAAATTTGTTAAAACCGGTTAAAACCTATTAAAACCATTTTAAACCAGTCAAAACCTGTCGGAATCAGTCCAAAACATACGCAAATGAGTAAAAACTGGTACAAATAACTCCAAACCGGTTTTAAACAGGTCAACACCAACCAAAAAAATGTCAAAACCTGTGCAAATATGTTAAAACCTCAAAAATCCAGTTGGAAACTGTCCAAAGCGGTCAAAACCTGTCGTAACCATTCCAAACAAGTCGAAACTCGACCAGACCTGTCCACAATGGGTGCAATTTATTCAAAACCTGTCCAAGCTGGTCCAAACCAGTGTAAAACCGATGCAAACGAGTTGATACCGATCAAAACCTGTCCAAACCTGTGCAAAATCTGTGGAAACCTGTCAAAACTTTTCCGAACCAGTCTAAAACCTTTCCAAACGAGTTAAAACTGGTCAAAACCTGTGTATACTGTTTTAAATCTTTCAAAATCGATCAACATTCGACAAAACTTTTGCAAAACATTTAAAACCTGTCCAAACAAGTCAAAACCTGTTAGAAATTATTCGAAACAGGTCGAAACCTGTCCAACCTGGTCCAAAACAGGTTCAAAGGAGTCAAAATCTATATAAAATTGTCAAAACCTGTGCACACCTGTCAAATCCTCACAGAACCAGTTCGAAATCTGTCCAAAGCGGTCCAAACCTGTCGTAAAATAGGTTTAATTGATTTAAAACCTGTCCAAACTGGTCCAAACTAGTGTGAAACATATGCAAACTGATCGGTACCTGTCCACAGCAGTTTCAAACTTGTCAAAAGCGATAGAAACTGGTTCAAACCTGTACAAAATCTGTGGAAACTTGTCATAACTTTTTCAAACCAGACCGAAACCATTAGAAGCGGTCAAAACCTGTTGCAAACGAGTCAAAACTGGTCAAAACCTGTCTATACATTTGTCAAAAATTGTGCAAAAGATTCAAAACCAGGTTTAGATAGACTTAGTCTGGTTGGGGTTTCACGTGTTTTGATTACTTCTGGACAATTTTGGACAAGTTTATAAAAGGTTTTCGACCGGTTTTGAAACTTTTGCACGGTTTTGGTCAATTTTGTTCGGTTTGAAACCAGTGCGAGCAAGTTTTACCTAGTTTTGACTATTTTGCAACATGTTTTGACAGAGTTTAAGTTAGTATAGGAACAAACTGGTCCGAAACCAGTGCAAAAACTCAAAACCGTTCAAAATCTGTGGAAACAAACTCAAAACCAGTCAAAATCAGTAAAAAACCGGTGCAAATCTATTCAAAACCAAAAACCTTATCTCATCTGTCCATATCTGTCCACAACCATTCTAAACCTGTTATACCAATCAAAACAGATAAAAAGCGGTGATTATTGGTGCAATTTGGTCCAAACCTTTTGCAAACGATTCAAAACTGATCAAAATCTATTCAAAACAGTTGATATTCTATGCAAACGACTTAAAACAGGTTAAAACCAATCAAAACTATTCAAAACAAATGAAAACGGGACACAACCTGTCCAAAGCAGTCCAAAACTCGGGCAAACGAGTCCACATCTGTTCCTACCAGGTCTAAAATATTTGCAATTGATTCAAATTCTATAGAATCTGGTCAAAACCAGTCCATAATCTGTGCAAACGACAAAAAACTGATAAAAAACTCTCAAAACAATTTTTAAACAGATCAAAACCAATGAATACCGGGCAATCTGGTCCAAACATTGTCCAAACCGGTAAAAACCGATCAAAATTGGTCAAAACCGGTGTAAACTAGTCAAAATTTGCCAAAACATGTCCGAACTCGTTTCTAACAATTCAAAACAAACAAAACCGGTCAAAACCTGTAGACATTAGTCACTGTTTAAACGTGTACAAAGCTGGTACAAATCAGTATAAGCCGCTTTTGAACTTGTTTTAAAAACCGTTCGATAGAGGTCAAAAACCTGTACAATAGATTCAAAACTAGTAAAACTCTGTTAATACATGTTTTAAAACTGTAAAAAGATCAACACTTGTTTAAACCTGTGCAAAAAAGTCAAAACCTGTCCTAACGAGTCTAAACCTGTTAAAAATCATTCCAAACTGGTCGAAACCTGTCCAACTAGGTCAAACACCCGTGCAATTTATTCAAAGCCGGTCAAAACCTGTCCAAACCACGTCAAAACAGGTGCAACCGAGTAAATACCGATCAGAATTTGTCCAAAACAATGGAAACCTATCTAAAACCATTACAAATAGGTGAACACTATACCAAACCGGTTGAAACTGGTCAAAACCGGTCAAAACCGTGCAAAACTTGTTAAAGCTTGTGCACATATGTCAAACTCACCTCACCAAACTAGTCCAAACAGGTCAAAACCCGACCAAACCTGTCGAAATCTATTCATCCAGGTCCTAAATAGGTGTATTTGACGTAGAACATGTCCAAACCGATCGAAACCTGTCTAAACTGTTCACACCCGATAAAAACAGGTCCAAAACTGTGCAAAAACTTGGCAAAACATGTACAAAACATTCCAAAACGGTTATAACCTGTCCAAACAAGTGAAAAAACCTATGCAAACGAGTCAAAATCGGTTGACAACCGATGCAAACCTGATCAAAAAACTGTGTAAACATGTCAAAATCGTTTATAACTATTACAAAACCGGCATAAAACGAGTCAAAATTCAACAAAAATAATTTCAAATCGGTCAAAACTAAAAGTAATCGGTCGAAACCTGTCCAAAGAAGTCGAAAACCTGTGCAATTTAGGCCAAACCGGTCAAGACATGTCCAATCTAGGTCAAAATATAAGCATACGAGTCAAAACCTGTTAAAACTTCCTAAAACAAGTTTTTGACTGACCAAAACCGATAAAAAGTACTCAAAATCTGTGTAAACCTATCCAATCCTGTCGAAAACATGTCAAAACTTATCACACCTGTCTATATCTGTCCACAACCATTCCAAACCCATCAAAACGGATAAAAACCGGTGCAAACCTTTTCCAAACGAATCAAAACTGGTCAAAACCTATTCAAACCAATTAAAATTTTGTGCAAACGACTAAAAACATGTTAAAACCAGTCAAAACTATTCAAAACGGATGAAAACGGGACAAAATCTGTCCAAAGTAGTCCAAAACTTTGGCAAACGAGTTAAAACTGGGTAAGATATGGCCACATCGGTTCAAAAAGCAGTGAAAACAATCTAAAATCTGTGAAAACGATTCAAAACCAATTGAAACCGATCGAAACATGTCTAAACTGAGTGAATACCGGTCAAAACCTCTCCACACAGGAATAAAATATGTGCAAATTTGTTAAAACCGGTTAAAACCTATTAAAACCATTTTAAACCAGTCAAAACCTGTCGGAATCAGTCCAAAACATACGCAAATGAGTAAAAACTGGTACAAATAACTCCAAACCGGTTTTAAACAGGTCAACACCAACCAAAAAAATGTCAAAACCTGTGCAAATATGTTAAAACCTCAAAAATCCAGTTGGAAACTGTCCAAAGCGGTCAAAACCTGTCGTAACCATTCCAAACAAGTCGAAACTCGACCAGACCTGTCCACAATGGGTGCAATTTATTCAAAACCTGTCCAAGCTGGTCCAAACCAGTGTAAAACCGATGCAAACGAGTTGATACCGATCAAAACCTGTCCAAACCTGTGCAAAATCTGTGGAAACCTGTCAAAACTTTTCCGAACCAGTCTAAAACCTTTCCAAACGAGTTAAAACTGGTCAAAACCTGTGTATACTGTTTTAAATCTTTCAAAATCGATCAACATTCGACAAAACTTTTGCAAAACATTTAAAACCTGTCCAAACAAGTCAAAACCTGTTAGAAATTATTCGAAACAGGTCGAAACCTGTCCAACCTGGTCCAAAACAGGTTCAAAGGAGTCAAAATCTATATAAAATTGTCAAAACCTGTGCACACCTGTCAAATCCTCACAGAACCAGTTCGAAATCTGTCCAAAGCGGTCCAAACCTGTCGTAAAATAGGTTTAATTGATTTAAAACCTGTCCAAACTGGTCCAAACTAGTGTGAAACATATGCAAACTGATCGGTACCTGTCCACAGCAGTTTCAAACTTGTCAAAAGCGATAGAAACTGGTTCAAACCTGTACAAAATCTGTGGAAACTTGTCATAACTTTTTCAAACCAGACCGAAACCATTAGAAGCGGTCAAAACCTGTTGCAAACGAGTCAAAACTGGTCAAAACCTGTCTATACATTTGTCAAAAATTGTGCAAAAGATTCAAAACCAGGTTTAGATAGACTTAGTCTGGTTGGGGTTTCACGTGTTTTGATTACTTCTGGACAATTTTGGACAAGTTTATAAAAGGTTTTCGACCGGTTTTGAAACTTTTGCACGGTTTTGGTCAATTTTGTTCGGTTTGAAACCAGTGTGAGCAAGTTTTACCTAGTTTTGACTATTTTGCAACATGTTTTGACAGAGTTTAAGTTAGTATAGGAACAAACTGGTCCGAAACCAGTGCAAAAACTCAAAACCGTTCAAAATCTGTGGAAACAAACTCAAAACCAGTCAAAATCAGTAAAAAACCGGTGCAAATCTATTCAAAACCAAAAACCTTATCTCATCTGTCCATATCTGTCCACAACCATTCTAAACCTGTTATACCAATCAAAACAGATAAAAAGCGGTGATTATTGGTGCAATTTGGTCCAAACCTTTTGCAAACGATTCAAAACTGATCAAAATCTATTCAAAACAGTTGATATTCTATGCAAACGACTTAAAACAGGTTAAAACCAATCAAAACTATTCAAAACAAATGAAAACGGGACACAACCTGTCCAAAGCAGTCCAAAACTCGGGCAAACGAGTCCACATCTGTTCCTACCAGGTCTAAAATATTTGCAATTGATTCAAATTCTATAGAATCTGGTCAAAACCAGTCCATAATCTGTGCAAACGACAAAAAACTGATAAAAAACTCTCAAAACAATTTTTAAACAGGTCAAAACCAATGAATACCGGGCAATCTGGTCCAAACATTGTCCAAACCGGTAAAAACCGATCAAAATTGGTCAAAACCGGTGTAAACTAGTCAAAATTTGCCAAAACATGTCCGAACTCGTTTCAAACAATTCAAAACAAACAAAACCGGTCAAAACCTGTAGACATTAGTCCAAAACCTGTTTAAACGTGTACAAAGCTGGTACAAATCAGTATAAGCCGCTTTTGAACTTGTTTTAAAAACCGTTCGATAGAGGTCAAAAACCTGTACAATAGATTCAAAACTAGTAAAACTCTGTTAATACATGTTTTAAAACTGTAAAAAGATCAACACTTGTTTAAACCTGTGCAAAAAAGTCAAAACCTGTCCTAACGAGTCTAAACCTGTTAAAAATCATTCCAAACTGGTCGAAACCTGTCCAACTAGGTCAAACACCCGTGCAATTTATTCAAAGCCGGTCAAAACCTGTCCAAACCACGTCAAAACAGGTGCAACCGAGTAAATACCGATCAGAATTTGTCCAAAACAATGGAAACCTATCTAAAACCATTACAAATAGGTGAACACTATACCAAACCGGTTGAAACTGGTCAAAACCGGTCAAAACCGTGCAAAACTTGTTAAAGCTTGTGCACATATGTCAAACTCACCTCACCAAACTAGTCCAAACAGGTCAAAACCCGACCAAACCTGTCGAAATCTATTCATCCAGGTCCTAAATAGGTGTATTTGACGTAGAACATGTCCAAACCGATCGAAACCTGTCTAAACTGTTCACACCCGATAAAAACAGGTCCAAAACTGTGCAAAATGTGTGCACACCTCTTAAAACTTGGCAAAACATGTACAAAACATTCCAAAACGGTTATAACCTGTCCAAACAAGTGAAAAAACCTATGCAAACGAGTCAAAATCGGTTGACAACCGATGCAAACCTGATCAAAAAACTGTGTAAACCTGTCAAAATCGTTTATAACTATTACAAAACCGGCATAAAACGAGTCAAAATTCAACAAAAATAATTTCAACTCGGTCAAAACTAAAAGTAATCGGTCGAAACCTGTCCAAAGAAGTCGAAAACCTGTGCAATTTAGGCCAAACCGGTCAAGACATGTCCAATCTAGGTCAAAATATAAGCATACGAGTCAAAACCTGTTAAAACTTCCTAAAACAAGTTTTTGACTGACCAAAACCGATAAAAAGTACTCAAAATCTGTGTAAACCTATCCAATCCTGTCGAAAACATGTCAAAACTTATCACACCTGTCTATATCTGTCCACAACCATTCCAAACCCATCAAAACGGATAAAAACCGGTGCAAACCTTTTCCAAACGAATCAAAACTGGTCAAAACCTATTCAAACCAATTAAAATTTTGTGCAAACGACTAAAAACATGTTAAAACCAGTCAAAACTATTCAAAACGGATGAAAACGGGACAAAATCTGTCCAAAGTAGTCCAAAACTTTGGCAAACGAGTTAAAACTGGGTAAGATATGGCCACATCGGTTCAAAAAGCAGTGAAAACAATCTAAAATCTGTGAAAACGATTCAAAACCAATTGAAACCGATCGAAACATGTCTAAACTGAGTGAATACCGGTCAAAACCTCTCCACACAGGAATAAAATATGTGCAAATTTGTTAAAACCGGTTAAAACCTATTAAAACCATTTTAAACCAGTCAAAACCTGTCGGAATCAGTCCAAAACATACGCAAATGAGTAAAAACTGGTACAAATAACTCCAAACCGGTTTTAAACAGGTCAACACCAACCAAAAAAATGTCAAAACCTGTGCAAATATGTTAAAACCTCAAAAATCCAGTTGGAAACTGTCCAAAGCGGTCAAAACCTGTCGTAACCATTCCAAACAAGTCGAAACTCGAACAGACCTGTCCACAATGGGTGCAATTTATTCAAAACCTGTCCAAGCTGGTCCAAACCAGTGTAAAACCGATGCAAACGAGTTGATACCGATCAAAACCTGTCCAAACCTGTGCAAAATCTGTGGAAACCTGTCAAAACTTTTCCGAACCAGTCTAAAACCTTTCCAAACGAGTTAAAACTGGTCAAAACCTGTGTATACTGTTTTAAATCTTTCAAAATCGATCAACATTCGACAAAACTTTTGCAAAACATTTAAAACCTGTCCAAACAAGTCAAAACCTGTTAGAAATTATTCGAAACAGGTCGAAACCTGTCCAACCTGGTCCAAAACAGGTTCAAAGGAGTCAAAATCTATATAAAATTGTCAAAACCTGTGCACACCTGTCAAATCCTCACAGAACCAGTTCGAAATCTGTCCAAAGCGGTCCAAACCTGTCGTAAAATAGGTTTAATTGATTTAAAACCTGTCCAAACTGGTCCAAACTAGTGTGAAACATATGCAAACTGATCGGTACCTGTCCACAGCAGTTTCAAACTTGTCAAAAGCGATAGAAACTGGTTCAAACCTGTACAAAATCTGTGGAAACTTGTCATAACTTTTTCAAACCAGACCGAAACCATTAGAAGCGGTCAAAACCTGTTGCAAACGAGTCAAAACTGGTCAAAACCTGTCTATACATTTGTCAAAAATTGTGCAAAAGATTCAAAACCAGGTTTAGATAGACTTAGTCTGGTTGGGGTTTCACGTGTTTTGATTACTTCTGGACAATTTTGGACAAGTTTATAAAAGGTTTTCGACCGGTTTTGAAACTTTTGCACGGTTTTGGTCAATTTTGTTCGGTTTGAAACCAGTGTGAGCAAGTTTTACCTAGTTTTGACTATTTTGCAACATGTTTTGACAGAGTTTAAGTTAGTATAGGAACAAACTGGTCCGAAACCAGTGCAAAAACTCAAAACCGTTCAAAATCTGTGGAAACAAACTCAAAACCAGTCAAAATCAGTAAAAAACCGGTGCAAATCTATTCAAAACCAAAAACCTTATCTCATCTGTCCATATCTGTCCACAACCATTCTAAACCTGTTATACCAATCAAAACAGATAAAAAGCGGTGATTATTGGTGCAATTTGGTCCAAACCTTTTGCAAACGATTCAAAACTGATCAAAATCTATTCAAAACAGTTGATATTCTATGCAAACGACTTAAAACAGGTTAAAACCAATCAAAACTATTCAAAACAAATGAAAACGGGACACAACCTGTCCAAAGCAGTCCAAAACTCGGGCAAACGAGTCCACATCTGTTCCTACCAGGTCTAAAATATTTGCAATTGATTCAAATTCTATAGAATCTGGTCAAAACCAGTCCATAATCTGTGCAAACGACAAAAAACTGATAAAAAACTCTCAAAACAATTTTTAAACAGGTCAAAACCAATGAATACCGGGCAATCTGGTCCAAACATTGTCCAAACCGGTAAAAACCGATCAAAATTGGTCAAAACCGGTGTAAACTAGTCAAAATTTGCCAAAACATGTCCGAACTCGTTTCTAACAATTCAAAACAAACAAAACCGGTCAAAACCTGTAGACATTAGTCCAAAACCTGTTTAAACGTGTACAAAGCTGGTACAAATCAGTATAAACCGCTTTTTAAACTTGTTTTAAAAACCGTTCGATAGAGGTCAAAAACCTGTACAATAGATTCAAAACTAGTAAAACTCTGTTAATACATGTTTTAAAACTGGTCAAAACCTATTCAAACCAATTAAAATTTTGTGTAAACGACTAAAAACATGTTAAAACCAGTCAAAACTATTCAAAACGGATGAAAACGGGACAAAATCTGTCCAAAGTAGTCCAAAACTTTGGCAAACGAGTTAAAACTGGGTAAGATATGGCCACATCGGTTCAAAAAGCAGTGAAAACAATCTAAAATCTGTGAAAACGATTCAAAACCAATTGAAACCGATCGAAACATGTCTAAACTGAGTGAATACCGGTCAAAACCTCTCCACACAGGAATAAAATATGTGCAAATTTGTTAAAACCGGTTAAAACCTATTAAAACCATTTTAAACCAGTCAAAACCTGTCGGAATCAGTCCAAAACATACGCAAATGAGTAAAAACTGGTACAAATAACTCCAAACCGGTTTTAAACAGGTCAACACCAACCAAAAAAATGTCAAAACCTGTGCAAATATGTTAAAACCTCAAAAATCCAGTTGGAAACTGTCCAAAGCGGTCAAAACCTGTCGTAACCATTCCAAACAAGTCGAAACTCGACCAGACCTGTCCATGAGGTCCACAATAGGTGCAATTTATTCAAAACCTGTCCAAGCTGGTCCAAACCAGTGTAAAACCGATGCAAACGAGTTGATACCGATCAAAACCTGTCCAAACCTGTGCAAAATCTGTGGAAACCTGTCAAAACTTTTCCGAACCAGTCTAAAACCTTTCCAAACGAGTTAAAACTGGTCAAAACCTGTGTATACTGTTTTAAATCTTTCAAAATCGATCAACATTCGACAAAACTTTTGCAAAACATTTAAAACCTGTCCAAACAAGTCAAAACCTGTTAGAAATTATTCGAAACAGGTCGAAACCTGTCCAACCTGGTCCAAAACAGGTTCAAAGGAGTCAAAATCTATATAAAATTGTCAAAACCTGTGCACACCTGTCAAATCCTCACAGAACCAGTTCGAAATCTGTCCAAAGCGGTCCAAACCTGGCGTAAAATAGGTTTAATTGATTTAAAACCTGTCCAAACTGGTCCAAACTAGTGTGAAACATATGCAAACTGATCGGTACCTGTCCACAGCAGTTTCAAACTTGTCAAAAGCGATAGAAACTGGTTCAAACCTGTACAAAATCTGTGGAAACTTGTCATAACTTTTTCAAACCAGACCGAAACCATTAGAAGCGGTCAAAACCTGTTGCAAACGAGTCAAAACTGGTCAAAACCTGTCTATACATTTGTCAAAAATTGTGCAAAAGATTCAAAACCAGGTTTAGATAGACTTAGTCTGGTTGGGGTTTCACGTGTTTTGATTACTTCTGGACAATTTTGGACAAGTTTATAAAAGGTTTTCGACCGGTTTTGAAACTTTTGCACGGTTTTGGTCAATTTTGTTCGGTTTGAAACCAGTGTGAGCAAGTTTTACCTAGTTTTGACTATTTTGCAACATGTTTTGACAGAGTTTAAGTTAGTATAGGAACAAACTGGTCCGAAACCAGTGCAAAAACTCAAAACCGTTCAAAATCTGTGGAAACAAACTCAAAACCAGTCAAAATCAGTAAAAAACCGGTGCAAACCTATTCAAAACCAAAAACCTTATCTCATCTGTCCATATCTGTCCACAACCATTCTAAACCTGTTATACCAATCAAAACAGATAAAAAGCGGTGATTATTGGTGCAATTTGGTCCAAACCTTTTGCAAACGATTCAAAACTGATCAAAATCTATTCAAAACAGTTGATATTCTATGCAAACGACTTAAAACAGGTTAAAACCAATCAAAACTATTCAAAACAAATGAAAACGGGACACAACCTGTCCAAAGCAGTCCAAAACCCGGGCAAACGAGTCCACATCTGTTCCTACCAGGTCTAAAATATTTGCAATTGATTCAAATTCTATAGAATCTGGTCAAAACCAGTCCATAATCTGTGCAAACGACAAAAAACTGATAAAAAACTCTCAAAACAATTTTTAAACAGGTCAAAACCAATGAATACGGGCAATCTGGTCCAAACATTGTCCAAACCGGTAAAAACCGATCGAAATTGGTCAAAACCGGTGTAAACTAGTCAAAATTTGCCAAAACATGTCCGAACTCGTTTCTAACAATTCAAAACAAACAAAACCGGTCAAAACCTGTAGACATTAGTCCAAAACCTGTTTAAACGTGTACAAAGCTGGTACAAATCAGTATAAACCGCTTTTTAAACTTGTTTTAAAAACCGTTCGATAGAGGTCAAAAACCTGTACAATAGATTCAAAACTAGTAAAACTCTGTTAATACATGTTTTAAAACTGGTCAAAACCTATTCAAACCAATTAAAATTTTGTGTAAACGACTAAAAACATGTTAAAACCAGTCAAAACTATTCAAAACGGATGAAAACGGGACAAAATCTGTCCAAAGTAGTCCAAAACTTTGGCAAACGAGTTAAAACTGGGTAAGATATGGCCACATCGGTTCAAAAAGCAGTGAAAACAATCTAAAATCTGTGAAAACGATTCAAAACCAATTGAAACCGATCGAAACATGTCTAAACTGAGTGAATACCGGTCAAAACCTATCCACACAGGAATAAAATATGTGCAAATTTGTTAAAACCGGTTAAAACCTATTAAAACCATTTTAAACCAGTCAAAACCTGTCGGAATCAGTCCAAAACATACGCAAATGAGTAAAAACTGGTACAAATAACTCCAAACCGGTTTTAAACAGGTCAACACCAACCAAAAAAATGTCAAAACCTGTGCAAATATGTTAAAACCTCAAAAATCCAGTTGGAAACTGTCCAAAGCGGTCAAAACCTGTCGTAACCATTCCAAACAAGTCGAAACTCGACCAGACCTGTCCATGAGGTCCACAATAGGTGCAATTTATTCAAAACCTGTCCAAGCTGGTCCAAACCAGTGTAAAACCGATGCAAACGAGTTGATACCGATCAAAACCTGTCCAAACCTGTGCAAAATCTGTGGAAACCTGTCAAAACTTTTCCGAACCAGTCTAAAACCTTTCCAAACGAGTTAAAACTGGTCAAAACCTGTGTATACTGTTTTAAATCTTTCAAAATCGATCAACATTCGACAAAACTTTTGCAAAACATTTAAAACCTGTCCAAACAAGTCAAAACCTGTTAGAAATTATTCGAAACAGGTCGAAACCTGTCCAACCTGGTCCAAAACAGGTTCAAAGGAGTCAAAATCTATATAAAATTGTCAAAACCTGTGCACACCTGTCAAATCCTCACAGAACCAGTTCGAAATCTGTCCAAAGCGGTCCAAACCTGGCGTAAAATAGGTTTAATTGATTTAAAACCTGTCCAAACTGGTCCAAACTAGTGTGAAACATATGCAAACTGATCGGTACCTGTCCACAGCAGTTTCAAACTTGTCAAAAGCGATAGAAACTGGTTCAAACCTGTACAAAATCTGTGGAAACTTGTCATAACTTTTTCAAACCAGACCGAAACCATTAGAAGTGGTCAAAACCTGTTGCAAACGAGTCAAAACTGGTCAAAACCTGTCTATACATTTGTCAAAAATTGTGCAAAAGATTCAAAACCAGGTTTAGATAGACTTAGTCTGGTTGGGGTTTCACGTGTTTTGATTACTTCTGGACAATTTTGGACAAGTTTATAAAAGGTTTTCGACCGGTTTTGAAACTTTTGCACGGTTTTGGTCAATTTTGTTCGGTTTGAAACCAGTGTGAGCAAGTTTTACCTAGTTTTGACTATTTTGCAACATGTTTTGACAGAGTTTAAGTTAGTATAGGAACAAACTGGTCCGAAACCAGTGCAAAAACTCAAAACCGTTCAAAATCTGTGGAAACAAACTCAAAACCAGTCAAAATCAGTAAAAAACCGGTGCAAACCTATTCAAAACCAAAAACCTTATCTCATCTGTCCATATCTGTCCACAACCATTCTAAACCTGTTATACCAATCAAAACAGATAAAAAGCGGTGATTATTGGTGCAATTTGGTCCAAACCTTTTGCAAACGATTCAAAACTGATCAAAATCTATTCAAAACAGTTGATATTCTATGCAAACGACTTAAAACAGGTTAAAACCAATCAAAACTATTCAAAACAAATGAAAACGGGACACAACCTGTCCAAAGCAGTCCAAAACCCGGGCAAACGAGTCCACATCTGTTCCTACCAGGTCTAAAATATTTGCAATTGATTCAAATTCTATAGAATCTGGTCAAAACCAGTCCATAATCTGTGCAAACGACAAAAAACTGATAAAAAACTCTCAAAACAATTTTTAAACAGGTCAAAACCAATGAATACCGGGCAATCTGGTCCAAACATTGTCCAAACCGGTAAAAACCGATCGAAATTGGTCAAAACCGGTGTAAACTAGTCAAAATTTGCCAAAACATGTCCGAACTCGTTTCTAACAATTCAAAACAAACAAAACCGGTCAAAACCTGTAGACATTAGTCCAAAACCTGTTTAAACGTGTACAAAGCTGGTACAAATCAGTATAAACCGCTTTTTAAACTTGTTTTAAAAACCGTTCGATAGAGGTCAAAAACCTGTACAATAGATTCAAAACTAGTAAAACTCTGTTAATACATGTTTTAAAACTGGTCAAAACCTATTCAAACCAATTAAAATTTTGTGTAAACGACTAAAAACATGTTAAAACCAGTCAAAACTATTCAAAACGGATGAAAACGGGACAAAATCTGTCCAAAGTAGTCCAAAACTTTGGCAAACGAGTTAAAACTGGGTAAGATATGGCCACATCGGTTCAAAAAGCAGTGAAAACAATCTAAAATCTGTGAAAACGATTCAAAACCAATTGAAACCGATCGAAACATGTCTAAACTGAGTGAATACCGGTCAAAACCTATCCACACAGGAATAAAATATGTGCAAATTTGTTAAAACCGGTTAAAACCTATTAAAACCATTTTAAACCAGTCAAAACCTGTCGGAATCAGTCCAAAACATACGCAAATGAGTAAAAACTGGTACAAATAACTCCAAACCGGTTTTAAACAGGTCAACACCAACCAAAAAAATGTCAAAACCTGTGCAAATATGTTAAAACCTCAAAAATCCAGTTGGAAACTGTCCAAAGCGGTCAAAACCTGTCGTAACCATTCCAAACAAGTCGAAACTCGACCAGACCTGTCCATGAGGTCCACAATAGGTGCAATTTATTCAAAACCTGTCCAAGCTGGTCCAAACCAGTGTAAAACCGATGCAAACGAGTTGATACCGATCAAAACCTGTCCAAACCTGTGCAAAATCTGTGGAAACCTGTCAAAACTTTTCCGAACCAGTCTAAAACCTTTCCAAACGAGTTAAAACTGGTCAAAACCTGTGTATACTGTTTTAAATCTTTCAAAATCGATCAACATTCGACAAAACTTTTGCAAAACATTTAAAACCTGTCCAAACAAGTCAAAACCTGTTAGAAATTATTCGAAACAGGTCGAAACCTGTCCAACCTGGTCCAAAACAGGTTCAAAGGAGTCAAAATCTATATAAAATTGTCAAAACCTGTGCACACCTGTCAAATCCTCACAGAACCAGTTCGAAATCTGTCCAAAGCGGTCCAAACCTGGCGTAAAATAGGTTTAATTGATTTAAAACCTGTCCAAACTGGTCCAAACTAGTGTGAAACATATGCAAACTGATCGGTACCTGTCCACAGCAGTTTCAAACTTGTCAAAAGCGATAGAAACTGGTTCAAACCTGTACAAAATCTGTGGAAACTTGTCATAACTTTTTCAAACCAGACCGAAACCATTAGAAGTGGTCAAAACCTGTTGCAAACGAGTCAAAACTGGTCAAAACCTGTCTATACATTTGTCAAAAATTGTGCAAAAGATTCAAAACCAGGTTTAGATAGACTTAGTCTGGTTGGGGTTTCACGTGTTTTGATTACTTCTGGACAATTTTGGACAAGTTTATAAAAGGTTTTCGACCGGTTTTGAAACTTTTGCACGGTTTTGGTCAATTTTGTTCGGTTTGAAACCAGTGTGAGCAAGTTTTACCTAGTTTTGACTATTTTGCAACATGTTTTGACAGAGTTTAAGTTAGTATAGGAACAAACTGGTCCGAAACCAGTGCAAAAACTCAAAACCGTTCAAAATCTGTGGAAACAAACTCAAAACCAGTCAAAATCAGTAAAAAACCGGTGCAAACCTATTCAAAACCAAAAACCTTATCTCATCTGTCCATATCTGTCCACAACCATTCTAAACCTGTTATACCAATCAAAACAGATAAAAAGCGGTGATTATTGGTGCAATTTGGTCCAAACCTTTTGCAAACGATTCAAAACTGATCAAAATCTATTCAAAACAGTTGATATTCTATGCAAACGACTTAAAACAGGTTAAAACCAATCAAAACTATTCAAAACAAATGAAAACGGGACACAACCTGTCCAAAGCAGTCCAAAACTCGGGCAAACGAGTCCACATCTGTTCCTACCAGGTCTAAAATATTTGCAATTGATTCAAATTCTATAGAATCTGGTCAAAACCAGTCCATAATCTGTGCAAACGACAAAAAACTGATAAAAAACTCTCAAAACAATTTTTAAACAGGTCAAAACCAATGAATACCGGGCAATCTGGTCCAAACATTGTCCAAACCGGTAAAAACCGATCGAAATTGGTCAAAACCGGTGTAAACTAGTCAAAATTTGCCAAAACATGTCCGAACTCGTTTCTAACAATTCAAAACAAACAAAACCGGTCAAAACCTGTAGACATTAGTCCAAAACCTGTTTAAACGTGTACAAAGCTGGTACAAATCAGTATAAACCGCTTTTTAAACTTGTTTTAAAAACCGTTCGATAGAGGTCAAAAACCTGTACAATAGATTCAAAACTAGTAAAACTCTGTTAATACATGTTTTAAAACTGGTCAAAACCTATTCAAACCAATTAAAATTTTGTGTAAACGACTAAAAACATGTTAAAACCAGTCAAAACTATTCAAAACGGATGAAAACGGGACAAAATCTGTCCAAAGTAGTCCAAAACTTTGGCAAACGAGTTAAAACTGGGTAAGATATGGCCACATCGGTTCAAAAAGCAGTGAAAACAATCTAAAATCTGTGAAAACGATTCAAAACCAATTGAAACCGATCGAAACATGTCTAAACTGAGTGAATACCGGTCAAAACCTCTCCACACAGGAATAAAATATGTGCAAATTTGTTAAAACCGGTTAAAACCTATTAAAACCATTTTAAACCAGTCAAAACCTGTCGGAATCAGTCCAAAACATACGCAAATGAGTAAAAACTGGTACAAATAACTCCAAACAGGTTTTAAACAGGTCAACACCAACCAAAAAAATGTCAAAACCTGTGCAAATATGTTAAAACCTCAAAAATCCAGTTGGAAACTGTCCAAAGCGGTCAAAACCTGTCGTAACCATTCCAAACAAGTCGAAACTCGACCAGACCTGTCCATGAGGTCCACAATAGGTGCAATTTATTCAAAACCTGTCCAAGCTGGTCCAAACCAGTGTAAAACCGATGCAAACGAGTTGATACCGATCAAAACCTGTCCAAACCTGTGCAAAATCTGTGGAAACCTGTCAAAACTTTTCCGAACCAGTCTAAAACCTTTCCAAACGAGTTAAAACTGGTCAAAACCTGTGTATACTGTTTTAAATCTTTCAAAATCGATCAACATTCGACAAAACTTTTGCAAAACATTTAAAACCTGTCCAAACAAGTCAAAACCTGTTAGAAATTATTCGAAACAGGTCGAAACCTGTCCAACCTGGTCCAAAACAGGTTCAAAGGAGTCAAAATCTATATAAAATTGTCAAAACCTGTGCACACCTGTCAAATCCTCACAGAACCAGTTCGAAATCTGTCCAAAGCGGTCCAAACCTGGCGTAAAATAGGTTTAATTGATTTAAAACCTGTCCAAACTGGTCCAAACTAGTGTGAAACATATGCAAACTGATCGGTACCTGTCCACAGCAGTTTCAAACTTGTCAAAAGCGATAGAAACTGGTTCAAACCTGTACAAAATCTGTGGAAACTTGTCATAACTTTTTCAAACCAGACCGAAACCATTAGAAGCGGTCAAAACCTGTTGCAAACGAGTCAAAACTGGTCAAAACCTGTCTATACATTTGTCAAAAATTGTGCAAAAGATTCAAAACCAGGTTTAGATAGACTTAGTCTGGTTGGGGTTTCACGTGTTTTGATTACTTCTGGACAATTTTGGACAAGTTTATAAAAGGTTTTCGACCGGTTTTGAAACTTTTGCACGGTTTTGGTCAATTTTGTTCGGTTTGAAACCAGTGTGAGCAAGTTTTACCTAGTTTTGACTATTTTGCAACATGTTTTGACAGAGTTTAAGTTAGTATAGGAACAAACTGGTCCGAAACCAGTGCAAAAACTCAAAACCGTTCAAAATCTGTGGAAACAAACTCAAAACCAGTCAAAATCAGTAAAAAACCGGTGCAAATCTATTCAAAACCAAAAACCTTATCTCATCTGTCCATATCTGTCCACAACCATTCTAAACCTGTTATACCAATCAAAACAGATAAAAAGCGGTGATTATTGGTGCAATTTGGTCCAAACCTTTTGCAAACGATTCAAAACTGATCAAAATCTATTCAAAACAGTTTATATTCTATGCAAACGACTTAAAACAGGTTAAAACCAATCAAAACTATTCAAAACAAATGAAAACGGGACACAACCTGTCCAAAGCAGTCCAAAACTCGGGCAAACGAGTCCACATCTGTTCCTACCAGGTCTAAAATATTTGCAATTGATTCAAATTCTATAGAATCTGGTCAAAACCAGTCCATAATCTGTGCAAACGACAAAAAACTGATAAAAAACTCTCAAAACAATTTTTAAACAGGTCAAAACCAATGAATACCGGGCAATCTGGTCCAAACATTGTCCAAACCGGTAAAAACCGATCGAAATTGGTCAAAACCGGTGTAAACTAGTCAAAATTTGCCAAAACATGTCCGAACTCGTTTCTAACAATTCAAAACAAACAAAACCGGTCAAAACCTGTAGACATTAGTCCAAAACCTGTTTAAACGTGTACAAAGCTGGTACAAATCAGTATAAACCGCTTTTTAAACTTGTTTTAAAAACCGTTCGATAGAGGTCAAAAACCTGTACAATAGATTCAAAACTAGTAAAACTCTGTTAATACATGTTTTAAAACTGGTCAAAACCTATTCAAACCAATTAAAATTTTGTGTAAACGACTAAAAACATGTTAAAACCAGTCAAAACTATTCAAAACGGATGAAAACGGGACAAAATCTGTCCAAAGTAGTCCAAAACTTTGGCAAACGAGTTAAAACTGGGTAAGATATGGCCACATCGGTTCAAAAAGCAGTGAAAACAATCTAAAATCTGTGAAAACGATTCAAAACCAATTGAAACCGATCGAAACATGTCTAAACTGAGTGAATACCGGTCAAAACCTCTCCACACAGGAATAAAATATGTGCAAATTTGTTAAAACCGGTTAAAACCTATTAAAACCATTTTAAACCAGTCAAAACCTGTCGGAATCAGTCCAAAACATACGCAAATGAGTAAAAACTGGTACAAATAACTCCAAACCGGTTTTAAACAGGTCAACACCAACCAAAAAAATGTCAAAACCTGTGCAAATATGTTAAAACCTCAAAAATCCAGTTGGAAACTGTCCAAAGCGGTCAAAACCTGTCGTAACCATTCCAAACAAGTCGAAACTCGACCAGACCTGTCCATGAGGTCCACAATAGGTGCAATTTATTCAAAACCTGTCCAAGCTGGTCCAAACCAGTGTAAAACCGATGCAAACGAGTTGATACCGATCAAAACCTGTCCAAACCTGTGCAAAATCTGTGGAAACCTGTCAAAACTTTTCCGAACCAGTCTAAAACCTTTCCAAACGAGTTAAAACTGGTCAAAACCTGTGTATACTGTTTTAAATCTTTCAAAATCGATCAACATTCGACAAAACTTTTGCAAAACATTTAAAACCTGTCCAAACAAGTCAAAACCTGTTAGAAATTATTCGAAACAGGTCGAAACCTGTCCAACCTGGTCCAAAACAGGTTCAAAGGAGTCAAAATCTATATAAAATTGTCAAAACCTGTGCACACCTGTCAAATCCTCACAGAACCAGTTCGAAATCTGTCCAAAGCGGTCCAAACCTGGCGTAAAATAGGTTTAATTGATTTAAAACCTGTCCAAACTGGTCCAAACTAGTGTGAAACATATGCAAACTGATCGGTACCTGTCCACAGCAGTTTCAAACTTGTCAAAAGCGATAGAAACTGGTTCAAACCTGTACAAAATCTGTGGAAACTTGTCATAACTTTTTCAAACCAGACCGAAACCATTAGAAGTGGTCAAAACCTGTTGCAAACGAGTCAAAACTGGTCAAAACCTGTCTATACATTTGTCAAAAATTGTGCAAAAGATTCAAAACCAGGTTTAGATAGACTTAGTCTGGTTGGGGTTTCACGTGTTTTGATTACTTCTGGACAATTTTGGACAAGTTTATAAAAGGTTTTCGACCGGTTTTGAAACTTTTGCACGGTTTTGGTCAATTTTGTTCGGTTTGAAACCAGTGTGAGCAAGTTTTACCTAGTTTTGACTATTTTGCAACATGTTTTGACAGAGTTTAAGTTAGTATAGGAACAAACTGGTCCGAAACCAGTGCAAAAACTCAAAACCGTTCAAAATCTGTGGAAACAAACTCAAAACCAGTCAAAATCAGTAAAAAACCGGTGCAAACCTATTCAAAACCAAAAACCTTATCTCATCTGTCCATATCTGTCCACAACCATTCTAAACCTGTTATACCAATCAAAACAGATAAAAAGCGGTGATTATTGGTGCAATTTGGTCCAAACCTTTTGCAAACGATTCAAAACTGATCAAAATCTATTCAAAACAGTTTATATTCTATGCAAACGACTTAAAACAGGTTAAAACCAATCAAAACTATTCAAAACAAATGAAAACGGGACACAACCTGTCCAAAGCAGTCCAAAACTCGGGCAAACGAGTCCACATCTGTTCCTACCAGGTCTAAAATATTTGCAATTGATTCAAATTCTATAGAATCTGGTCAAAACCAGTCCATAATCTGTGCAAACGACAAAAAACTGATAAAAAACTCTCAAAACAATTTTTAAACAGGTCAAAACCAATGAATACCGGGCAATCTGGTCCAAACATTGTCCAAACCGGTAAAAACCGATCGAAATTGGTCAAAACCGGTGTAAACTAGTCAAAATTTGCCAAAACATGTCCGAACTCGTTTCTAACAATTCAAAACAAACAAAACCGGTCAAAACCTGTAGACATTAGTCCAAAACCTGTTTAAACGTGTACAAAGCTGGTACAAATCAGTATAAACCGCTTTTTAAACTTGTTTTAAAAACCGTTCGATAGAGGTCAAAAACCTGTACAATAGATTCAAAACTAGTAAAACTCTGTTAATACATGTTTTAAAACTGGTCAAAACCTATTCAAACCAATTAAAATTTTGTGTAAACGACTAAAAACATGTTAAAACCAGTCAAAACTATTCAAAACGGATGAAAACGGGACAAAATCTGTCCAAAGTAGTCCAAAACTTTGGCAAACGAGTTAAAACTGGGTAAGATATGGCCACATCGGTTCAAAAAGCAGTGAAAACAATCTAAAATCTGTGAAAACGATTCAAAACCAATTGAAACCGATCGAAACATGTCTAAACTGAGTGAATACCGGTCAAAACCTCTCCACACAGGAATAAAATATGTGCAAATTTGTTAAAACCGGTTAAAACCTATTAAAACCATTTTAAACCAGTCAAAACCTGTCGGAATCAGTCCAAAACATACGCAAATGAGTAAAAACTGGTACAAATAACTCCAAACCGGTTTTAAACAGGTCAACACCAACCAAAAAAATGTCAAAACCTGTGCAAATATGTTAAAACCTCAAAAATCCAGTTGGAAACTGTCCAAAGCGGTCAAAACCTGTCGTAACCATTCCAAACAAGTCGAAACTCGACCAGACCTGTCCATGAGGTCCACAATAGGTGCAATTTATTCAAAACCTGTCCAAGCTGGTCCAAACCAGTGTAAAACCGATGCAAACGAGTTGATACCGATCAAAACCTGTCCAAACCTGTGCAAAATCTGTGGAAACCTGTCAAAACTTTTCCGAACCAGTCTAAAACCTTTCCAAACGAGTTAAAACTGGTCAAAACCTGTGTATACTGTTTTAAATCTTTCAAAATCGATCAACATTCGACAAAACTTTTGCAAAACATTTAAAACCTGTCCAAACAAGTCAAAACCTGTTAGAAATTATTCGAAACAGGTCGAAACCTGTCCAACCTGGTCCAAAACAGGTTCAAAGGAGTCAAAATCTATATAAAATTGTCAAAACCTGTGCACACCTGTCAAATCCTCACAGAACCAGTTCGAAATCTGTCCAAAGCGGTCCAAACCTGGCGTAAAATAGGTTTAATTGATTTAAAACCTGTCCAAACTGGTCCAAACTAGTGTGAAACATATGCAAACTGATCGGTACCTGTCCACAGCAGTTTCAAACTTGTCAAAAGCGATAGAAACTGGTTCAAACCTGTACAAAATCTGTGGAAACTTGTCATAACTTTTTCAAACCAGACCGAAACCATTAGAAGTGGTCAAAACCTGTTGCAAACGAGTCAAAACTGGTCAAAACCTGTCTATACATTTGTCAAAAATTGTGCAAAAGATTCAAAACCAGGTTTAGATAGACTTAGTCTGGTTGGGGTTTCACGTGTTTTGATTACTTCTGGACAATTTTGGACAAGTTTATAAAAGGTTTTCGACCGGTTTTGAAACTTTTGCACGGTTTTGGTCAATTTTGTTCGGTTTGAAACCAGTGTGAGCAAGTTTTACCTAGTTTTGACTATTTTGCAACATGTTTTGACAGAGTTTAAGTTAGTATAGGAACAAACTGGTCCGAAACCAGTGCAAAAACTCAAAACCGTTCAAAATCTGTGGAAACAAACTCAAAACCAGTCAAAATCAGTAAAAAACCGGTGCAAACCTATTCAAAACCAAAAACCTTATCTCATCTGTCCATATCTGTCCACAACCATTCTAAACCTGTTATACCAATCAAAACAGATAAAAAGCGGTGATTATTGGTGCAATTTGGTCCAAACCTTTTGCAAACGATTCAAAACTGATCAAAATCTATTCAAAACAGTTGATATTCTATGCAAACGACTTAAAACAGGTTAAAACCAATCAAAACTATTCAAAACATTCAAATGAAAACGGGACACAACCTGTCCAAAGCAGTCCAAAACTCGGGCAAACGAGTCCACATCTGTTCCTACCAGGTCTAAAATATTTGCAATTGATTCAAATTCTATAGAATCTGGTCAAAACCAGTCCATAATCTGTGCAAACGACAAAAAACTGATAAAAAACTCTCAAAACAATTTTTAAACAGGTCAAAACCAATGAATACCGGGCAATCTGGTCCAAACATTGTCCAAACCGGTAAAAACCGATCGAAATTGGTCAAAACCGGTGTAAACTAGTCAAAATTTGCCAAAACATGTCCGAACTCGTTTCTAACAATTCAAAACAAACAAAACCGGTCAAAACCTGTAGACATTAGTCCAAAACCTGTTTAAACGTGTACAAAGCTGGTACAAATCAGTATAAACCGCTTTTTAAACTTGTTTTAAAAACCGTTCGATAGAGGTCAAAAACCTGTACAATAGATTCAAAACTAGTAAAACTCTGTTAATACATGTTTTAAAACTGGTCAAAACCTATTCAAACCAATTAAAATTTTGTGTAAACGACTAAAAACATGTTAAAACCAGTCAAAACTATTCAAAACGGATGAAAACGGGACAAAATCTGTCCAAAGTAGTCCAAAACTTTGGCAAACGAGTTAAAACTGGGTAAGATATGGCCACATCGGTTCAAAAAGCAGTGAAAACAATCTAAAATCTGTGAAAACGATTCAAAACCAATTGAAACCGATCGAAACATGTCTAAACTGAGTGAATACCGGTCAAAACCTCTCCACACAGGAATAAAATATGTGCAAATTTGTTAAAACCGGTTAAAACCTATTAAAACCATTTTAAACCAGTCAAAACCTGTCGGAATCAGTCCAAAACATACGCAAATGAGTAAAAACTGGTACAAATAACTCCAAACCGGTTTTAAACAGGTCAACACCAACCAAAAAAATGTCAAAACCTGTGCAAATATGTTAAAACCTCAAAAATCCAGTTGGAAACTGTCCAAAGCGGTCAAAACCTGTCGTAACCATTCCAAACAAGTCGAAACTCGACCAGACCTGTCCATGAGGTCCACAATAGGTGCAATTTATTCAAAACCTGTCCAAGCTGGTCCAAACCAGTGTAAAACCGATGCAAACGAGTTGATACCGATCAAAACCTGTCCAAACCTGTGCAAAATCTGTGGAAACCTGTCAAAACTTTTCCGAACCAGTCTAAAACCTTTCCAAACGAGTTAAAACTGGTCAAAACCTGTGTATACTGTTTTAAATCTTTCAAAATCGATCAACATTCGACAAAACTTTTGCAAAACATTTAAAACCTGTCCAAACAAGTCAAAACCTGTTAGAAATTATTCGAAACAGGTCGAAACCTGTCCAACCTGGTCCAAAACAGGTTCAAAGGAGTCAAAATCTATATAAAATTGTCAAAACCTGTGCACACCTGTCAAATCCTCACAGAACCAGTTCGAAATCTGTCCAAAGCGGTCCAAACCTGGCGTAAAATAGGTTTAATTGATTTAAAACCTGTCCAAACTGGTCCAAACTAGTGTGAAACATATGCAAACTGATCGGTACCTGTCCACAGCAGTTTCAAACTTGTCAAAAGCGATAGAAACTGGTTCAAACCTGTACAAAATCTGTGGAAACTTGTCATAACTTTTTCAAACCAGACCGAAACCATTAGAAGTGGTCAAAACCTGTTGCAAACGAGTCAAAACTGGTCAAAACCTGTCTATACATTTGTCAAAAATTGTGCAAAAGATTCAAAACCAGGTTTAGATAGACTTAGTCTGGTTGGGGTTTCACGTGTTTTGATTACTTCTGGACAATTTTGGACAAGTTTATAAAAGGTTTTCGACCGGTTTTGAAACTTTTGCACGGTTTTGGTCAATTTTGTTCGGTTTGAAACCAGTGTGAGCAAGTTTTACCTAGTTTTGACTATTTTGCAACATGTTTTGACAGAGTTTAAGTTAGTATAGGAACAAACTGGTCCGAAACCAGTGCAAAAACTCAAAACCGTTCAAAATCTGTGGAAACAAACTCAAAACCAGTCAAAATCAGTAAAAAACCGGTGCAAACCTATTCAAAACCAAAAACCTTATCTCATCTGTCCATATCTGTCCACAACCATTCTAAACCTGTTATACCAATCAAAACAGATAAAAAGCGGTGATTATTGGTGCAATTTGGTCCAAACCTTTTGCAAACGATTCAAAACTGATCAAAATCTATTCAAAACAGTTGATATTCTATGCAAACGACTTAAAACAGGTTAAAACCAATCAAAACTATTCAAAACAAATGAAAACGGGACACAACCTGTCCAAAGCAGTCCAAAACCCGGGCAAACGAGTCCACATCTGTTCCTACCAGGTCTAAAATATTTGCAATTGATTCAAATTCTATAGAATCTGGTCAAAACCAGTCCATAATCTGTGCAAACGACAAAAAACTGATAAAAAACTCTCAAAACAATTTTTAAACAGGTCAAAACCAATGAATACCGGGCAATCTGGTCCAAACATTGTCCAAACCGGTAAAAACCGATCGAAATTGGTCAAAACCGGTGTAAACTAGTCAAAATTTGCCAAAACATGTCCGAACTCGTTTCTAACAATTCAAAACAAACAAAACCGGTCAAAACCTGTAGACATTAGTCCAAAACCTGTTTAAACGTGTACAAAGCTGGTACAAATCAGTATAAACCGCTTTTTAAACTTGTTTTAAAAACCGTTCGATAGAGGTCAAAAACCTGTACAATAGATTCAAAACTAGTAAAACTCTGTTAATACATGTTTTAAAACTGGTCAAAACCTATTCAAACCAATTAAAATTTTGTGTAAACGACTAAAAACATGTTAAAACCAGTCAAAACTATTCAAAACGGATGAAAACGGGACAAAATCTGTCCAAAGTAGTCCAAAACTTTGGCAAACGAGTTAAAACTGGGTAAGATATGGCCACATCGGTTCAAAAAGCAGTGAAAACAATCTAAAATCTGTGAAAACGATTCAAAACCAATTGAAACCGATCGAAACATGTCTAAACTGAGTGAATACCGGTCAAAACCTCTCCACACAGGAATAAAATATGTGCAAATTTGTTAAAACCGGTTAAAACCTATTAAAACCATTTTAAACCAGTCAAAACCTGTCGGAATCAGTCCAAAACATACGCAAATGAGTAAAAACTGGTACAAATAACTCCAAACCGGTTTTAAACAGGTCAACACCAACCAAAAAAATGTCAAAACCTGTGCAAATATGTTAAAACCTCAAAAATCCAGTTGGAAACTGTCCAAAGCGGTCAAAACCTGTCGTAACCATTCCAAACAAGTCGAAACTCGACCAGACCTGTCCATGAGGTCCACAATAGGTGCAATTTATTCAAAACCTGTCCAAGCTGGTCCAAACCAGTGTAAAACCGATGCAAACGAGTTGATACCGATCAAAACCTGTCCAAACCTGTGCAAAATCTGTGGAAACCTGTCAAAACTTTTCCGAACCAGTCTAAAACCTTTCCAAACGAGTTAAAACTGGTCAAAACCTGTGTATACTGTTTTAAATCTTTCAAAATCGATCAACATTCGACAAAACTTTTGCAAAACATTTAAAACCTGTCCAAACAAGTCAAAACCTGTTAGAAATTATTCGAAACAGGTCGAAACCTGTCCAACCTGGTCCAAAACAGGTTCAAAGGAGTCAAAATCTATATAAAATTGTCAAAACCTGTGCACACCTGTCAAATCCTCACAGAACCAGTTCGAAATCTGTCCAAAGCGGTCCAAACCTGGCGTAAAATAGGTTTAATTGATTTAAAACCTGTCCAAACTGGTCCAAACTAGTGTGAAACATATGCAAACTGATCGGTACCTGTCCACAGCAGTTTCAAACTTGTCAAAAGCGATAGAAACTGGTTCAAACCTGTACAAAATCTGTGGAAACTTGTCATAACTTTTTCAAACCAGACCGAAACCATTAGAAGTGGTCAAAACCTGTTGCAAACGAGTCAAAACTGGTCAAAACCTGTCTATACATTTGTCAAAAATTGTGCAAAAGATTCAAAACCAGGTTTAGATAGACTTAGTCTGGTTGGGGTTTCACGTGTTTTGATTACTTCTGGACAATTTTGGACAAGTTTATAAAAGGTTTTCGACCGGTTTTGAAACTTTTGCACGGTTTTGGTCAATTTTGTTCGGTTTGAAACCAGTGTGAGCAAGTTTTACCTAGTTTTGACTATTTTGCAACATGTTTTGACAGAGTTTAAGTTAGTATAGGAACAAACTGGTCCGAAACCAGTGCAAAAACTCAAAACCGTTCAAAATCTGTGGAAACAAACTCAAAACCAGTCAAAATCAGTAAAAAACCGGTGCAAACCTATTCAAAACCAAAAACCTTATCTCATCTGTCCATATCTGTCCACAACCATTCTAAACCTGTTATACCAATCAAAACAGATAAAAAGCGGTGATTATTGGTGCAATTTGGTCCAAACCTTTTGCAAACGATTCAAAACTGATCAAAATCTATTCAAAACAGTTGATATTCTATGCAAACGACTTAAAACAGGTTAAAACCAATCAAAACTATTCAAAACAAATGAAAACGGGACACAACCTGTCCAAAGCAGTCCAAAACCCGGGCAAACGAGTCCACATCTGTTCCTACCAGGTCTAAAATATTTGCAATTGATTCAAATTCTATAGAATCTGGTCAAAACCAGTCCATAATCTGTGCAAACGACAAAAAACTGATAAAAAACTCTCAAAACAATTTTTAAACAGGTCAAAACCAATGAATACCGGGCAATCTGGTCCAAACATTGTCCAAACCGGTAAAAACCGATCGAAATTGGTCAAAACCGGTGTAAACTAGTCAAAATTTGCCAAAACATGTCCGAACTCGTTTCTAACAATTCAAAACAAACAAAACCGGTCAAAACCTGTAGACATTAGTCCAAAACCTGTTTAAACGTGTACAAAGCTGGTACAAATCAGTATAAACCGCTTTTTAAACTTGTTTTAAAAACCGTTCGATAGAGGTCAAAAACCTGTACAATAGATTCAAAACTAGTAAAACTCTGTTAATACATGTTTTAAAACTGGTCAAAACCTATTCAAACCAATTAAAATTTTGTGTAAACGACTAAAAACATGTTAAAACCAGTCAAAACTATTCAAAACGGATGAAAACGGGACAAAATCTGTCCAAAGTAGTCCAAAACTTTGGCAAACGAGTTAAAACTGGGTAAGATATGGCCACATCGGTTCAAAAAGCAGTGAAAACAATCTAAAATCTGTGAAAACGATTCAAAACCAATTGAAACCGATCGAAACATGTCTAAACTGAGTGAATACCGGTCAAAACCTATCCACACAGGAATAAAATATGTGCAAATTTGTTAAAACCGGTTAAAACCTATTAAAACCATTTTAAACCAGTCAAAACCTGTCGGAATCAGTCCAAAACATACGCAAATGAGTAAAAACTGGTACAAATAACTCCAAACCGGTTTTAAACAGGTCAACACCAACCAAAAAAATGTCAAAACCTGTGCAAATATGTTAAAACCTCAAAAATCCAGTTGGAAACTGTCCAAAGCGGTCAAAACCTGTCGTAACCATTCCAAACAAGTCGAAACTCGACCAGACCTGTCCATGAGGTCCACAATAGGTGCAATTTATTCAAAACCTGTCCAAGCTGGTCCAAACCAGTGTAAAACCGATGCAAACGAGTTGATACCGATCAAAACCTGTCCAAACCTGTGCAAAATCTGTGGAAACCTGTCAAAACTTTTCCGAACCAGTCTAAAACCTTTCCAAACGAGTTAAAACTGGTCAAAACCTGTGTATACTGTTTTAAATCTTTCAAAATCGATCAACATTCGACAAAACTTTTGCAAAACATTTAAAACCTGTCCAAACAAGTCAAAACCTGTTAGAAATTATTCGAAACAGGTCGAAACCTGTCCAACCTGGTCCAAAACAGGTTCAAAGGAGTCAAAATCTATATAAAATTGTCAAAACCTGTGCACACCTGTCAAATCCTCACAGAACCAGTTCGAAATCTGTCCAAAGCGGTCCAAACCTGGCGTAAAATAGGTTTAATTGATTTAAAACCTGTCCAAACTGGTCCAAACTAGTGTGAAACATATGCAAACTGATCGGTACCTGTCCACAGCAGTTTCAAACTTGTCAAAAGCGATAGAAACTGGTTCAAACCTGTACAAAATCTGTGGAAACTTGTCATAACTTTTTCAAACCAGACCGAAACCATTAGAAGCGGTCAAAACCTGTTGCAAACGAGTCAAAACTGGTCAAAACCTGTCTATACATTTGTCAAAAATTGTGCAAAAGATTCAAAACCAGGTTTAGATAGACTTAGTCTGGTTGGGGTTTCACGTGTTTTGATTACTTCTGGACAATTTTGGACAAGTTTATAAAAGGTTTTCGACCGGTTTTGAAACTTTTGCACGGTTTTGGTCAATTTTGTTCGGTTTGAAACCAGTGTGAGCAAGTTTTACCTAGTTTTGACTATTTTGCAACATGTTTTGACAGAGTTTAAGTTAGTATAGGAACAAACTGGTCCGAAACCAGTGCAAAAACTCAAAACCGTTCAAAATCTGTGGAAACAAACTCAAAACCAGTCAAAATCAGTAAAAAACCGGTGCAAATCTATTCAAAACCAAAAACCTTATCTCATCTGTCCATATCTGTCCACAACCATTCTAAACCTGTTATACCAATCAAAACAGATAAAAAGCGGTGATTATTGGTGCAATTTGGTCCAAACCTTTTGCAAACGATTCAAAACTGATCAAAATCTATTCAAAACAGTTGATATTCTATGCAAACGACTTAAAACAGGTTAAAACCAATCAAAACTATTCAAAACAAATGAAAACGGGACACAACCTGTCCAAAGCAGTCCAAAACTCGGGCAAACGAGTCCACATCTGTTCCTACCAGGTCTAAAATATTTGCAATTGATTCAAATTCTATAGAATCTGGTCAAAACCAGTCCATAATCTGTGCAAACGACAAAAAACTGATAAAAAACTCTCAAAACAATTTTTAAACAGGTCAAAACCAATGAATACCGGGCAATCTGGTCCAAACATTGTCCAAACCGGTAAAAACCGATCGAAATTGGTCAAAACCGGTGTAAACTAGTCAAAATTTGCCAAAACATGTCCGAACTCGTTTCTAACAATTCAAAACAAACAAAACCGGTCAAAACCTGTAGACATTAGTCCAAAACCTGTTTAAACGTGTACAAAGCTGGTACAAATCAGTATAAACCGCTTTTTAAACTTGTTTTAAAAACCGTTCGATAGAGGTCAAAAACCTGTACAATAGATTCAAAACTAGTAAAACTCTGTTAATACATGTTTTAAAACTGGTCAAAACCTATTCAAACCAATTATAATTTTGTGCAAACGACTAAAAACATGTTAAAACCAGTCAAAACTATTCAAAACGGATGAAAACGGGACAAAATCTGTCCAAAGTAGTCCAAAACTTTGGCAAACGAGTTAAAACTGGGTAAGATATGGCCACATCGGTTCAAAAAGCAGTGAAAACAATCTAAAATCTGTGAAAACGATTCAAAACCAATTGAAACCGATCGAAACATGTCTAAACTGAGTGAATACCGGTCAAAACCTCTCCACACAGGAATAAAATATGTGCAAATTTGTTAAAACCGGTTAAAACCTATTAAAACCATTTTAAACCAGTCAAAACCTGTCGGAATCAGTCCAAAACATACGCAAATGAGTAAAAACTGGTACAAATAACTCCAAACCGGTTTTAAACAGGTCAACACCAACCAAAAAAATGTCAAAACCTGTGCAAATATGTTAAAACCTCAAAAATCCAGTTGGAAACTGTCCAAAGCGGTCAAAACCTGTCGTAACCATTCCAAACAAGTCGAAACTCGACCAGACCTGTCCATGAGGTCCACAATAGGTGCAATTTATTCAAAACCTGTCCAAGCTGGTCCAAACCAGTGTAAAACCGATGCAAACGAGTTGATACCGATCAAAACCTGTCCAAACCTGTGCAAAATCTGTGGAAACCTGTCAAAACTTTTCCGAACCAGTCTAAAACCTTTCCAAACGAGTTAAAACTGGTCAAAACCTGTGTATACTGTTTTAAATCTTTCAAAATCGATCAACATTCGACAAAACTTTTGCAAAACATTTAAAACCTGTCCAAACAAGTCAAAACCTGTTAGAAATTATTCGAAACAGGTCGAAACCTGTCCAACCTGGTCCAAAACAGGTTCAAAGGAGTCAAAATCTATATAAAATTGTCAAAACCTGTGCACACCTGTCAAATCCTCACAGAACCAGTTCGAAATCTGTCCAAAGCGGTCCAAACCTGGCGTAAAATAGGTTTAATTGATTTAAAACCTGTCCAAACTGGTCCAAACTAGTGTGAAACATATGCAAACTGATCGGTACCTGTCCACAGCAGTTTCAAACTTGTCAAAAGCGATAGAAACTGGTTCAAACCTGTACAAAATCTGTGGAAACTTGTCATAACTTTTTCAAACCAGACCGAAACCATTAGAAGTGGTCAAAACCTGTTGCAAACGAGTCAAAACTGGTCAAAACCTGTCTATACATTTGTCAAAAATTGTGCAAAAGATTCAAAACCAGGTTTAGATAGACTTAGTCTGGTTGGGGTTTCACGTGTTTTGATTACTTCTGGACAATTTTGGACAAGTTTATAAAAGGTTTTCGACCGGTTTTGAAACTTTTGCACGGTTTTGGTCAATTTTGTTCGGTTTGAAACCAGTGTGAGCAAGTTTTACCTAGTTTTGACTATTTTGCAACATGTTTTGACAGAGTTTAAGTTAGTATAGGAACAAACTGGTCCGAAACCAGTGCAAAAACTCAAAACCGTTCAAAATCTGTGGAAACAAACTCAAAACCAGTCAAAATCAGTAAAAAACCAGTGCAAACCTATTCAAAACCAAAAACCTTATCTCATCTGTCCATATCTGTCCACAACCATTCTAAACCTGTTATACCAATCAAAACAGATAAAAAGCGGTGATTATTGGTGCAATTTGGTCCAAACCTTTTGCAAACGATTCAAAACTGATCAAAATCTATTCAAAACAGTTGATATTCTATGCAAACGACTTAAAACAGGTTAAAACCAATCAAAACTATTCAAAACAAATGAAAACGGGACACAACCTGTCCAAAGCAGTCCAAAACCCGGGCAAACGAGTCCACATCTGTTCCTACCAGGTCTAAAATATTTGCAATTGATTCAAATTCTATAGAATCTGGTCAAAACCAGTCCATAATCTGTGCAAACGACAAAAAACTGATAAAAAACTCTCAAAACAATTTTTAAACAGGTCAAAACCAATGAATACCGGGCAATCTGGTCCAAACATTGTCCAAACCGGTAAAAACCGATCGAAATTGGTCAAAACCGGTGTAAACTAGTCAAAATTTGCCAAAACATGTCCGAACTCGTTTCTAACAATTCAAAACAAACAAAACCGGTCAAAACCTGTAGACATTAGTCCAAAACCTGTTTAAACGTGTACAAAGCTGGTACAAATCAGTATAAACCGCTTTTTAAACTTGTTTTAAAAACCGTTCGATAGAGGTCAAAAACCTGTACAATAGATTCAAAACTAGTAAAACTCTGTTAATACATGTTTTAAAACTGGTCAAAACCTATTCAAACCAATTATAATTTTGTGCAAACGACTAAAAACATGTTAAAACCAGTCAAAACTATTCAAAACGGATGAAAACGGGACAAAATCTGTCCAAAGTAGTCCAAAACTTTGGCAAACGAGTTAAAACTGGGTAAGATATGGCCACATCGGTTCAAAAAGCAGTGAAAACAATCTAAAATCTGTGAAAACGATTCAAAACCAATTGAAACCGATCGAAACATGTCTAAACTGAGTGAATACCGGTCAAAACCTCTCCACACAGGAATAAAATATGTGCAAATTTGTTAAAACCGGTTAAAACCTATTAAAACCATTTTAAACCAGTCAAAACCTGTCGGAATCAGTCCAAAACATACGCAAATGAGTAAAAACTGGTACAAATAACTCCAAACCGGTTTTAAACAGGTCAACACCAACCAAAAAAATGTCAAAACCTGTGCAAATATGTTAAAACCTCAAAAATCCAGTTGGAAACTGTCCAAAGCGGTCAAAACCTGTCGTAACCATTCCAAACAAGTCGAAACTCGACCAGACCTGTCCATGAGGTCCACAATAGGTGCAATTTATTCAAAACCTGTCCAAGCTGGTCCAAACCAGTGTAAAACCGATGCAAACGAGTTGATACCGATCAAAACCTGTCCAAACCTGTGCAAAATCTGTGGAAACCTGTCAAAACTTTTCCGAACCAGTCTAAAACCTTTCCAAACGAGTTAAAACTGGTCAAAACCTGTGTATACTGTTTTAAATCTTTCAAAATCGATCAACATTCGACAAAACTTTTGCAAAACATTTAAAACCTGTCCAAACAAGTCAAAACCTGTTAGAAATTATTCGAAACAGGTCGAAACCTGTCCAACCTGGTCCAAAACAGGTTCAAAGGAGTCAAAATCTATATAAAATTGTCAAAACCTGTGCACACCTGTCAAATCCTCACAGAACCAGTTCGAAATCTGTCCAAAGCGGTCCAAACCTGGCGTAAAATAGGTTTAATTGATTTAAAACCTGTCCAAACTGGTCCAAACTAGTGTGAAACATATGCAAACTGATCGGTACCTGTCCACAGCAGTTTCAAACTTGTCAAAAGCGATAGAAACTGGTTCAAACCTGTACAAAATCTGTGGAAACTTGTCATAACTTTTTCAAACCAGACCGAAACCATTAGAAGTGGTCAAAACCTGTTGCAAACGAGTCAAAACTGGTCAAAACCTGTCTATACATTTGTCAAAAATTGTGCAAAAGATTCAAAACCAGGTTTAGATAGACTTAGTCTGGTTGGGGTTTCACGTGTTTTGATTACTTCTGGACAATTTTGGACAAGTTTATAAAAGGTTTTCGACCGGTTTTGAAACTTTTGCACGGTTTTGGTCAATTTTGTTCGGTTTGAAACCAGTGTGAGCAAGTTTTACCTAGTTTTGACTATTTTGCAACATGTTTTGACAGAGTTTAAGTTAGTATAGGAACAAACTGGTCCGAAACCAGTGCAAAAACTCAAAACCGTTCAAAATCTGTGGAAACAAACTCAAAACCAGTCAAAATCAGTAAAAAACCGGTGCAAACCTATTCAAAACCAAAAACCTTATCTCATCTGTCCATATCTGTCCACAACCATTCTAAACCTGTTATACCAATCAAAACAGATAAAAAGCGGTGATTATTGGTGCAATTTGGTCCAAACCTTTTGCAAACGATTCAAAACTGATCAAAATCTATTCAAAACAGTTGATATTCTATGCAAACGACTTAAAACAGGTTAAAACCAATCAAAACTATTCAAAACAAATGAAAACGGGACACAACCTGTCCAAAGCAGTCCAAAACCCGGGCAAACGAGTCCACATCTGTTCCTACCAGGTCTAAAATATTTGCAATTGATTCAAATTCTATAGAATCTGGTCAAAACCAGTCCATAATCTGTGCAAACGACAAAAAACTGATAAAAAACTCTCAAAACAATTTTTAAACAGGTCAAAACCAATGAATACCGGGCAATCTGGTCCAAACATTGTCCAAACCGGTAAAAACCGATCGAAATTGGTCAAAACCGGTGTAAACTAGTCAAAATTTGCCAAAACATGTCCGAACTCGTTTCTAACAATTCAAAACAAACAAAACCGGTCAAAACCTGTAGACATTAGTCCAAAACCTGTTTAAACGTGTACAAAGCTGGTACAAATCAGTATAAACCGCTTTTTAAACTTGTTTTAAAAACCGTTCGATAGAGGTCAAAAACCTGTACAATAGATTCAAAACTAGTAAAACTCTGTTAATACATGTTTTAAAACTGGTCAAAACCTATTCAAACCAATTAAAATTTTGTGTAAACGACTAAAAACATGTTAAAACCAGTCAAAACTATTCAAAACGGATGAAAACGGGACAAAATCTGTCCAAAGTAGTCCAAAACTTTGGCAAACGAGTTAAAACTGGGTAAGATATGGCCACATCGGTTCAAAAAGCAGTGAAAACAATCTAAAATCTGTGAAAACGATTCAAAACCAATTGAAACCGATCGAAACATGTCTAAACTGAGTGAATACCGGTCAAAACCTATCCACACAGGAATAAAATATGTGCAAATTTGTTAAAACCGGTTAAAACCTATTAAAACCATTTTAAACCAGTCAAAACCTGTCGGAATCAGTCCAAAACATACGCAAATGAGTAAAAACTGGTACAAATAACTCCAAACCGGTTTTAAACAGGTCAACACCAACCAAAAAAATGTCAAAACCTGTGCAAATATGTTAAAACCTCAAAAATCCAGTTGGAAACTGTCCAAAGCGGTCAAAACCTGTCGTAACCATTCCAAACAAGTCGAAACTCGACCAGACCTGTCCATGAGGTCCACAATAGGTGCAATTTATTCAAAACCTGTCCAAGCTGGTCCAAACCAGTGTAAAACCGATGCAAACGAGTTGATACCGATCAAAACCTGTCCAAACCTGTGCAAAATCTGTGGAAACCTGTCAAAACTTTTCCGAACCAGTCTAAAACCTTTCCAAACGAGTTAAAACTGGTCAAAACCTGTGTATACTGTTTTAAATCTTTCAAAATCGATCAACATTCGACAAAACTTTTGCAAAACATTTAAAACCTGTCCAAACAAGTCAAAACCTGTTAGAAATTATTCGAAACAGGTCGAAACCTGTCCAACCTGGTCCAAAACAGGTTCAAAGGAGTCAAAATCTATATAAAATTGTCAAAACCTGTGCACACCTGTCAAATCCTCACAGAACCAGTTCGAAATCTGTCCAAAGCGGTCCAAACCTGGCGTAAAATAGGTTTAATTGATTTAAAACCTGTCCAAACTGGTCCAAACTAGTGTGAAACATATGCAAACTGATCGGTACCTGTCCACAGCAGTTTCAAACTTGTCAAAAGCGATAGAAACTGGTTCAAACCTGTACAAAATCTGTGGAAACTTGTCATAACTTTTTCAAACCAGACCGAAACCATTAGAAGCGGTCAAAACCTGTTGCAAACGAGTCAAAACTGGTCAAAACCTGTCTATACATTTGTCAAAAATTGTGCAAAAGATTCAAAACCAGGTTTAGATAGACTTAGTCTGGTTGGGGTTTCACGTGTTTTGATTACTTCTGGACAATTTTGGACAAGTTTATAAAAGGTTTTCGACCGGTTTTGAAACTTTTGCACGGTTTTGGTCAATTTTGTTCGGTTTGAAACCAGTGTGAGCAAGTTTTACCTAGTTTTGACTATTTTGCAACATGTTTTGACAGAGTTTAAGTTAGTATAGGAACAAACTGGTCCGAAACCAGTGCAAAAACTCAAAACCGTTCAAAATCTGTGGAAACAAACTCAAAACCAGTCAAAATCAGTAAAAAACCGGTGCAAATCTATTCAAAACCAAAAACCTTATCTCATCTGTCCATATCTGTCCACAACCATTCTAAACCTGTTATACCAATCAAAACAGATAAAAAGCGGTGATTATTGGTGCAATTTGGTCCAAACCTTTTGCAAACGATTCAAAACTGATCAAAATCTATTCAAAACAGTTGATATTCTATGCAAACGACTTAAAACAGGTTAAAACCAATCAAAACTATTCAAAACAAATGAAAACGGGACACAACCTGTCCAAAGCAGTCCAAAACTCGGGCAAACGAGTCCACATCTGTTCCTACCAGGTCTAAAATATTTGCAATTGATTCAAATTCTATAGAATCTGGTCAAAACCAGTCCATAATCTGTGCAAACGACAAAAAACTGATAAAAAACTCTCAAAACAATTTTTAAACAGGTCAAAACCAATGAATACCGGGCAATCTGGTCCAAACATTGTCCAAACCGGTAAAAACCGATCGAAATTGGTCAAAACCGGTGTAAACTAGTCAAAATTTGCCAAAACATGTCCGAACTCGTTTCTAACAATTCAAAACAAACAAAACCGGTCAAAACCTGTAGACATTAGTCCAAAACCTGTTTAAACGTGTACAAAGCTGGTACAAATCAGTATAAACCGCTTTTTAAACTTGTTTTAAAAACCGTTCGATAGAGGTCAAAAACCTGTACAATAGATTCAAAACTAGTAAAACTCTGTTAATACATGTTTTAAAACTGGTCAAAACCTATTCAAACCAATTATAATTTTGTGCAAACGACTAAAAACATGTTAAAACCAGTCAAAACTATTCAAAACGGATGAAAACGGGACAAAATCTGTCCAAAGTAGTCCAAAACTTTGGCAAACGAGTTAAAACTGGGTAAGATATGGCCACATCGGTTCAAAAAGCAGTGAAAACAATCTAAAATCTGTGAAAACGATTCAAAACCAATTGAAACCGATCGAAACATGTCTAAACTGAGTGAATACCGGTCAAAACCTCTCCACACAGGAATAAAATATGTGCAAATTTGTTAAAACCGGTTAAAACCTATTAAAACCATTTTAAACCAGTCAAAACCTGTCGGAATCAGTCCAAAACATACGCAAATGAGTAAAAACTGGTACAAATAACTCCAAACCGGTTTTAAACAGGTCAACACCAACCAAAAAAATGTCAAAACCTGTGCAAATATGTTAAAACCTCAAAAATCCAGTTGGAAACTGTCCAAAGCGGTCAAAACCTGTCGTAACCATTCCAAACAAGTCGAAACTCGACCAGACCTGTCCATGAGGTCCACAATAGGTGCAATTTATTCAAAACCTGTCCAAGCTGGTCCAAACCAGTGTAAAACCGATGCAAACGAGTTGATACCGATCAAAACCTGTCCAAACCTGTGCAAAATCTGTGGAAACCTGTCAAAACTTTTCCGAACCAGTCTAAAACCTTTCCAAACGAGTTAAAACTGGTCAAAACCTGTGTATACTGTTTTAAATCTTTCAAAATCGATCAACATTCGACAAAACTTTTGCAAAACATTTAAAACCTGTCCAAACAAGTCAAAACCTGTTAGAAATTATTCGAAACAGGTCGAAACCTGTCCAACCTGGTCCAAAACAGGTTCAAAGGAGTCAAAATCTATATAAAATTGTCAAAACCTGTGCACACCTGTCAAATCCTCACAGAACCAGTTCGAAATCTGTCCAAAGCGGTCCAAACCTGGCGTAAAATAGGTTTAATTGATTTAAAACCTGTCCAAACTGGTCCAAACTAGTGTGAAACATATGCAAACTGATCGGTACCTGTCCACAGCAGTTTCAAACTTGTCAAAAGCGATAGAAACTGGTTCAAACCTGTACAAAATCTGTGGAAACTTGTCATAACTTTTTCAAACCAGACCGAAACCATTAGAAGCGGTCAAAACCTGTTGCAAACGAGTCAAAACTGGTCAAAACCTGTCTATACATTTGTCAAAAATTGTGCAAAAGATTCAAAACCAGGTTTAGATAGACTTAGTCTGGTTGGGGTTTCACGTGTTTTGATTACTTCTGGACAATTTTGGACAAGTTTATAAAAGGTTTTCGACCGGTTTTGAAACTTTTGCACGGTTTTGGTCAATTTTGTTCGGTTTGAAACCAGTGTGAGCAAGTTTTACCTAGTTTTGACTATTTTGCAACATGTTTTGACAGAGTTTAAGTTAGTATAGGAACAAACTGGTCCGAAACCAGTGCAAAAACTCAAAACCGTTCAAAATCTGTGGAAACAAACTCAAAACCAGTCAAAATCAGTAAAAAACCGGTGCAAATCTATTCAAAACCAAAAACCTTATCTCATCTGTCCATATCTGTCCACAACCATTCTAAACCTGTTATACCAATCAAAACAGATAAAAAGCGGTGATTATTGGTGCAATTTGGTCCAAACCTTTTGCAAACGATTCAAAACTGATCAAAATCTATTCAAAACAGTTGATATTCTATGCAAACGACTTAAAACAGGTTAAAACCAATCAAAACTATTCAAAACAAATGAAAACGGGACACAACCTGTCCAAAGCAGTCCAAAACTCGGGCAAACGAGTCCACATCTGTTCCTACCAGGTCTAAAATATTTGCAATTGATTCAAATTCTATAGAATCTGGTCAAAACCAGTCCATAATCTGTGCAAACGACAAAAAACTGATAAAAAACTCTCAAAACAATTTTTAAACAGGTCAAAACCAATGAATACCGGGCAATCTGGTCCAAACATTGTCCAAACCGGTAAAAACCGATCGAAATTGGTCAAAACCGGTGTAAACTAGTCAAAATTTGCCAAAACATGTCCGAACTCGTTTCTAACAATTCAAAACAAACAAAACCGGTCAAAACCTGTAGACATTAGTCCAAAACCTGTTTAAACGTGTACAAAGCTGGTACAAATCAGTATAAACCGCTTTTTAAACTTGTTTTAAAAACCGTTCGATAGAGGTCAAAAACCTGTACAATAGATTCAAAACTAGTAAAACTCTGTTAATACATGTTTTAAAACTGGTCAAAACCTATTCAAACCAATTATAATTTTGTGCAAACGACTAAAAACATGTTAAAACCAGTCAAAACTATTCAAAACGGATGAAAACGGGACAAAATCTGTCCAAAGTAGTCCAAAACTTTGGCAAACGAGTTAAAACTGGGTAAGATATGGCCACATCGGTTCAAAAAGCAGTGAAAACAATCTAAAATCTGTGAAAACGATTCAAAACCAATTGAAACCGATCGAAACATGTCTAAACTGAGTGAATACCGGTCAAAACCTCTCCACACAGGAATAAAATATGTGCAAATTTGTTAAAACCGGTTAAAACCTATTAAAACCATTTTAAACCAGTCAAAACCTGTCGGAATCAGTCCAAAACATACGCAAATGAGTAAAAACTGGTACAAATAACTCCAAACCGGTTTTAAACAGGTCAACACCAACCAAAAAAATGTCAAAACCTGTGCAAATATGTTAAAACCTCAAAAATCCAGTTGGAAACTGTCCAAAGCGGTCAAAACCTGTCGTAACCATTCCAAACAAGTCGAAACTCGACCAGACCTGTCCATGAGGTCCACAATAGGTGCAATTTATTCAAAACCTGTCCAAGCTGGTCCAAACCAGTGTAAAACCGATGCAAACGAGTTGATACCGATCAAAACCTGTCCAAACCTGTGCAAAATCTGTGGAAACCTGTCAAAACTTTTCCGAACCAGTCTAAAACCTTTCCAAACGAGTTAAAACTGGTCAAAACCTGTGTATACTGTTTTAAATCTTTCAAAATCGATCAACATTCGACAAAACTTTTGCAAAACATTTAAAACCTGTCCAAACAAGTCAAAACCTGTTAGAAATTATTCGAAACAGGTCGAAACCTGTCCAACCTGGTCCAAAACAGGTTCAAAGGAGTCAAAATCTATATAAAATTGTCAAAACCTGTGCACACCTGTCAAATCCTCACAGAACCAGTTCGAAATCTGTCCAAAGCGGTCCAAACCTGGCGTAAAATAGGTTTAATTGATTTAAAACCTGTCCAAACTGGTCCAAACTAGTGTGAAACATATGCAAACTGATCGGTACCTGTCCACAGCAGTTTCAAACTTGTCAAAAGCGATAGAAACTGGTTCAAACCTGTACAAAATCTGTGGAAACTTGTCATAACTTTTTCAAACCAGACCGAAACCATTAGAAGCGGTCAAAACCTGTTGCAAACGAGTCAAAACTGGTCAAAACCTGTCTATACATTTGTCAAAAATTGTGCAAAAGATTCAAAACCAGGTTTAGATAGACTTAGTCTGGTTGGGGTTTCACGTGTTTTGATTACTTCTGGACAATTTTGGACAAGTTTATAAAAGGTTTTCGACCGGTTTTGAAACTTTTGCACGGTTTTGGTCAATTTTGTTCGGTTTGAAACCAGTGTGAGCAAGTTTTACCTAGTTTTGACTATTTTGCAACATGTTTTGACAGAGTTTAAGTTAGTATAGGAACAAACTGGTCCGAAACCAGTGCAAAAACTCAAAACCGTTCAAAATCTGTGGAAACAAACTCAAAACCAGTCAAAATCAGTAAAAAACCGGTGCAAATCTATTCAAAACCAAAAACCTTATCTCATCTGTCCATATCTGTCCACAACCATTCTAAACCTGTTATACCAATCAAAACAGATAAAAAGCGGTGATTATTGGTGCAATTTGGTCCAAACCTTTTGCAAACGATTCAAAACTGATCAAAATCTATTCAAAACAGTTGATATTCTATGCAAACGACTTAAAACAGGTTAAAACCAATCAAAACTATTCAAAACAAATGAAAACGGGACACAACCTGTCCAAAGCAGTCCAAAACTCGGGCAAACGAGTCCACATCTGTTCCTACCAGGTCTAAAATATTTGCAATTGATTCAAATTCTATAGAATCTGGTCAAAACCAGTCCATAATCTGTGCAAACGACAAAAAACTGATAAAAAACTCTCAAAACAATTTTTAAACAGGTCAAAACCAATGAATACCGGGCAATCTGGTCCAAACATTGTCCAAACCGGTAAAAACCGATCGAAATTGGTCAAAACCGGTGTAAACTAGTCAAAATTTGCCAAAACATGTCCGAACTCGTTTCTAACAATTCAAAACAAACAAAACCGGTCAAAACCTGTAGACATTAGTCCAAAACCTGTTTAAACGTGTACAAAGCTGGTACAAATCAGTATAAACCGCTTTTTAAACTTGTTTTAAAAACCGTTCGATAGAGGTCAAAAACCTGTACAATAGATTCAAAACTAGTAAAACTCTGTTAATACATGTTTTAAAACTGGTCAAAACCTATTCAAACCAATTAAAATTTTGTGTAAACGACTAAAAACATGTTAAAACCAGTCAAAACTATTCAAAACGGATGAAAACGGGACAAAATCTGTCCAAAGTAGTCCAAAACTTTGGCAAACGAGTTAAAACTGGGTAAGATATGGCCACATCGGTTCAAAAAGCAGTGAAAACAATCTAAAATCTGTGAAAACGATTCAAAACCAATTGAAACCGATCGAAACATGTCTAAACTGAGTGAATACCGGTCAAAACCTCTCCACACAGGAATAAAATATGTGCAAATTTGTTAAAACCGGTTAAAACCTATTAAAACCATTTTAAACCAGTCAAAACCTGTCGGAATCAGTCCAAAACATACGCAAATGAGTAAAAACTGGTACAAATAACTCCAAACCGGTTTTAAACAGGTCAACACCAACCAAAAAAATGTCAAAACCTGTGCAAATATGTTAAAACCTCAAAAATCCAGTTGGAAACTGTCCAAAGCGGTCAAAACCTGTCGTAACCATTCCAAACAAGTCGAAACTCGACCAGACCTGTCCATGAGGTCCACAATAGGTGCAATTTATTCAAAACCTGTCCAAGCTGGTCCAAACCAGTGTAAAACCGATGCAAACGAGTTGATACCGATCAAAACCTGTCCAAACCTGTGCAAAATCTGTGGAAACCTGTCAAAACTTTTCCGAACCAGTCTAAAACCTTTCCAAACGAGTTAAAACTGGTCAAAACCTGTGTATACTGTTTTAAATCTTTCAAAATCGATCAACATTCGACAAAACTTTTGCAAAACATTTAAAACCTGTCCAAACAAGTCAAAACCTGTTAGAAATTATTCGAAACAGGTCGAAACCTGTCCAACCTGGTCCAAAACAGGTTCAAAGGAGTCAAAATCTATATAAAATTGTCAAAACCTGTGCACACCTGTCAAATCCTCACAGAACCAGTTCGAAATCTGTCCAAAGCGGTCCAAACCTGGCGTAAAATAGGTTTAATTGATTTAAAACCTGTCCAAACTGGTCCAAACTAGTGTGAAACATATGCAAACTGATCGGTACCTGTCCACAGCAGTTTCAAACTTGTCAAAAGCGATAGAAACTGGTTCAAACCTGTACAAAATCTGTGGAAACTTGTCATAACTTTTTCAAACCAGACCGAAACCATTAGAAGCGGTCAAAACCTGTTGCAAACGAGTCAAAACTGGTCAAAACCTGTCTATACATTTGTCAAAAATTGTGCAAAAGATTCAAAACCAGGTTTAGATAGACTTAGTCTGGTTGGGGTTTCACGTGTTTTGATTACTTCTGGACAATTTTGGACAAGTTTATAAAAGGTTTTCGACCGGTTTTGAAACTTTTGCACGGTTTTGGTCAATTTTGTTCGGTTTGAAACCAGTGTGAGCAAGTTTTACCTAGTTTTGACTATTTTGCAACATGTTTTGACAGAGTTTAAGTTAGTATAGGAACAAACTGGTCCGAAACCAGTGCAAAAACTCAAAACCGTTCAAAATCTGTGGAAACAAACTCAAAACCAGTCAAAATCAGTAAAAAACCGGTGCAAATCTATTCAAAACCAAAAACCTTATCTCATCTGTCCATATCTGTCCACAACCATTCTAAACCTGTTATACCAATCAAAACAGATAAAAAGCGGTGATTATTGGTGCAATTTGGTCCAAACCTTTTGCAAACGATTCAAAACTGATCAAAATCTATTCAAAACAGTTGATATTCTATGCAAACGACTTAAAACAGGTTAAAACCAATCAAAACTATTCAAAACAAATGAAAACGGGACACAACCTGTCCAAAGCAGTCCAAAACTCGGGCAAACGAGTCCACATCTGTTCCTACCAGGTCTAAAATATTTGCAATTGATTCAAATTCTATAGAATCTGGTCAAAACCAGTCCATAATCTGTGCAAACGACAAAAAACTGATAAAAAACTCTCAAAACAATTTTTAAACAGGTCAAAACCAATGAATACCGGGCAATCTGGTCCAAACATTGTCCAAACCGGTAAAAACCGATCGAAATTGGTCAAAACCGGTGTAAACTAGTCAAAATTTGCCAAAACATGTCCGAACTCGTTTCTAACAATTCAAAACAAACAAAACCGGTCAAAACCTGTAGACATTAGTCCAAAACCTGTTTAAACGTGTACAAAGCTGGTACAAATCAGTATAAACCGCTTTTTAAACTTGTTTTAAAAACCGTTCGATAGAGGTCAAAAACCTGTACAATAGATTCAAAACTAGTAAAACTCTGTTAATACATGTTTTAAAACTGGTCAAAACCTATTCAAACCAATTAAAATTTTGTGTAAACGACTAAAAACATGTTAAAACCAGTCAAAACTATTCAAAACGGATGAAAACGGGACAAAATCTGTCCAAAGTAGTCCAAAACTTTGGCAAACGAGTTAAAACTGGGTAAGATATGGCCACATCGGTTCAAAAAGCAGTGAAAACAATCTAAAATCTGTGAAAACGATTCAAAACCAATTGAAACCGATCGAAACATGTCTAAACTGAGTGAATACCGGTCAAAACCTCTCCACACAGGAATAAAATATGTGCAAATTTGTTAAAACCGGTTAAAACCTATTAAAACCATTTTAAACCAGTCAAAACCTGTCGGAATCAGTCCAAAACATACGCAAATGAGTAAAAACTGGTACAAATAACTCCAAACAGGTTTTAAACAGGTCAACACCAACCAAAAAAATGTCAAAACCTGTGCAAATATGTTAAAACCTCAAAAATCCAGTTGGAAACTGTCCAAAGCGGTCAAAACCTGTCGTAACCATTCCAAACAAGTCGAAACTCGACCAGACCTGTCCATGAGGTCCACAATAGGTGCAATTTATTCAAAACCTGTCCAAGCTGGTCCAAACCAGTGTAAAACCGATGCAAACGAGTTGATACCGATCAAAACCTGTCCAAACCTGTGCAAAATCTGTGGAAACCTGTCAAAACTTTTCCGAACCAGTCTAAAACCTTTCCAAACGAGTTAAAACTGGTCAAAACCTGTGTATACTGTTTTAAATCTTTCAAAATCGATCAACATTCGACAAAACTTTTGCAAAACATTTAAAACCTGTCCAAACAAGTCAAAACCTGTTAGAAATTATTCGAAACAGGTCGAAACCTGTCCAACCTGGTCCAAAACAGGTTCAAAGGAGTCAAAATCTATATAAAATTGTCAAAACCTGTGCACACCTGTCAAATCCTCACAGAACCAGTTCGAAATCTGTCCAAAGCGGTCCAAACCTGGCGTAAAATAGGTTTAATTGATTTAAAACCTGTCCAAACTGGTCCAAACTAGTGTGAAACATATGCAAACTGATCGGTACCTGTCCACAGCAGTTTCAAACTTGTCAAAAGCGATAGAAACTGGTTCAAACCTGTACAAAATCTGTGGAAACTTGTCATAACTTTTTCAAACCAGACCGAAACCATTAGAAGTGGTCAAAACCTGTTGCAAACGAGTCAAAACTGGTCAAAACCTGTCTATACATTTGTCAAAAATTGTGCAAAAGATTCAAAACCAGGTTTAGATAGACTTAGTCTGGTTGGGGTTTCACGTGTTTTGATTACTTCTGGACAATTTTGGACAAGTTTATAAAAGGTTTTCGACCGGTTTTGAAACTTTTGCACGGTTTTGGTCAATTTTGTTCGGTTTGAAACCAGTGTGAGCAAGTTTTACCTAGTTTTGACTATTTTGCAACATGTTTTGACAGAGTTTAAGTTAGTATAGGAACAAACTGGTCCGAAACCAGTGCAAAAACTCAAAACCGTTCAAAATCTGTGGAAACAAACTCAAAACCAGTCAAAATCAGTAAAAAACCGGTGCAAACCTATTCAAAACCAAAAACCTTATCTCATCTGTCCATATCTGTCCACAACCATTCTAAACCTGTTATACCAATCAAAACAGATAAAAAGCGGTGATTATTGGTGCAATTTGGTCCAAACCTTTTGCAAACGATTCAAAACTGATCAAAATCTATTCAAAACAGTTGATATTCTATGCAAACGACTTAAAACAGGTTAAAACCAATCAAAACTATTCAAAACAAATGAAAACGGGACACAACCTGTCCAAAGCAGTCCAAAACTCGGGCAAACGAGTCCACATCTGTTCCTACCAGGTCTAAAATATTTGCAATTGATTCAAATTCTATAGAATCTGGTCAAAACCAGTCCATAATCTGTGCAAACGACAAAAAACTGATAAAAAACTCTCAAAACAATTTTTAAACAGGTCAAAACCAATGAATACCGGGCAATCTGGTCCAAACATTGTCCAAACCGGTAAAAACCGATCGAAATTGGTCAAAACCGGTGTAAACTAGTCAAAATTTGCCAAAACATGTCCGAACTCGTTTCTAACAATTCAAAACAAACAAAACCGGTCAAAACCTGTAGACATTAGTCCAAAACCTGTTTAAACGTGTACAAAGCTGGTACAAATCAGTATAAACCGCTTTTTAAACTTGTTTTAAAAACCGTTCGATAGAGGTCAAAAACCTGTACAATAGATTCAAAACTAGTAAAACTCTGTTAATACATGTTTTAAAACTGGTCAAAACCTATTCAAACCAATTATAATTTTGTGCAAACGACTAAAAACATGTTAAAACCAGTCAAAACTATTCAAAACGGATGAAAACGGGACAAAATCTGTCCAAAGTAGTCCAAAACTTTGGCAAACGAGTTAAAACTGGGTAAGATATGGCCACATCGGTTCAAAAAGCAGTGAAAACAATCTAAAATCTGTGAAAACGATTCAAAACCAATTGAAACCGATCGAAACATGTCTAAACTGAGTGAATACCGGTCAAAACCTCTCCACACAGGAATAAAATATGTGCAAATTTGTTAAAACCGGTTAAAACCTATTAAAACCATTTTAAACCAGTCAAAACCTGTCGGAATCAGTCCAAAACATACGCAAATGAGTAAAAACTGGTACAAATAACTCCAAACCGGTTTTAAACAGGTCAACACCAACCAAAAAAATGTCAAAACCTGTGCAAATATGTTAAAACCTCAAAAATCCAGTTGGAAACTGTCCAAAGCGGTCAAAACCTGTCGTAACCATTCCAAACAAGTCGAAACTCGACCAGACCTGTCCACAATGGGTGCAATTTATTCAAAACCTGTCCAAGCTGGTCCAAACCAGTGTAAAACCGATGCAAACGAGTTGATACCGATCAAAACCTGTCCAAACCTGTGCAAAATCTGTGGAAACCTGTCAAAACTTTTCCGAACCAGTCTAAAACCTTTCCAAACGAGTTAAAACTGGTCAAAACCTGTGTATACTGTTTTAAATCTTTCAAAATCGATCAACATTCGACAAAACTTTTGCAAAACATTTAAAACCTGTCCAAACAAGTCAAAACCTGTTAGAAATTATTCGAAACAGGTCGAAACCTGTCCAACCTGGTCCAAAACAGGTTCAAAGGAGTCAAAATCTATATAAAATTGTCAAAACCTGTGCACACCTGTCAAATCCTCACAGAACCAGTTCGAAATCTGTCCAAAGCGGTCCAAACCTGGCGTAAAATAGGTTTAATTGATTTAAAACCTGTCCAAACTGGTCCAAACTAGTGTGAAACATATGCAAACTGATCGGTACCTGTCCACAGCAGTTTCAAACTTGTCAAAAGCGATAGAAACTGGTTCAAACCTGTACAAAATCTGTGGAAACTTGTCATAACTTTTTCAAACCAGACCGAAACCATTAGAAGCGGTCAAAACCTGTTGCAAACGAGTCAAAACTGGTCAAAACCTGTCTATACATTTGTCAAAAATTGTGCAAAAGATTCAAAACCAGGTTTAGATAGACTTAGTCTGGTTGGGGTTTCACGTGTTTTGATTACTTCTGGACAATTTTGGACAAGTTTATAAAAGGTTTTCGACCGGTTTTGAAACTTTTGCACGGTTTTGGTCAATTTTGTTCGGTTTGAAACCAGTGTGAGCAAGTTTTACCTAGTTTTGACTATTTTGCAACATGTTTTGACAGAGTTTAAGTTAGTATAGGAACAAACTGGTCCGAAACCAGTGCAAAAACTCAAAACCGTTCAAAATCTGTGGAAACAAACTCAAAACCAGTCAAAATCAGTAAAAAACCGGTGCAAATCTATTCAAAACCAAAAACCTTATCTCATCTGTCCATATCTGTCCACAACCATTCTAAACCTGTTATACCAATCAAAACAGATAAAAAGCGGTGATTATTGGTGCAATTTGGTCCAAACCTTTTGCAAACGATTCAAAACTGATCAAAATCTATTCAAAACAGTTGATATTCTATGCAAACGACTTAAAACAGGTTAAAACCAATCAAAACTATTCAAAACAAATGAAAACGGGACACAACCTGTCCAAAGCAGTCCAAAACTCGGGCAAACGAGTCCACATCTGTTCCTACCAGGTCTAAAATATTTGCAATTGATTCAAATTCTATAGAATCTGGTCAAAACCAGTCCATAATCTGTGCAAACGACAAAAAACTGATAAAAAACTCTCAAAACAATTTTTAAACAGGTCAAAACCAATGAATACCGGGCAATCTGGTCCAAACATTGTCCAAACCGGTAAAAACCGATCGAAATTGGTCAAAACCGGTGTAAACTAGTCAAAATTTGCCAAAACATGTCCGAACTCGTTTCTAACAATTCAAAACAAACAAAACCGGTCAAAACCTGTAGACATTAGTCCAAAACCTGTTTAAACGTGTACAAAGCTGGTACAAATCAGTATAAACCGCTTTTTAAACTTGTTTTAAAAACCGTTCGATAGAGGTCAAAAACCTGTACAATAGATTCAAAACTAGTAAAACTCTGTTAATACATGTTTTAAAACTGGTCAAAACCTATTCAAACCAATTAAAATTTTGTGTAAACGACTAAAAACATGTTAAAACCAGTCAAAACTATTCAAAACGGATGAAAACGGGACAAAATCTGTCCAAAGTAGTCCAAAACTTTGGCAAACGAGTTAAAACTGGGTAAGATATGGCCACATCGGTTCAAAAAGCAGTGAAAACAATCTAAAATCTGTGAAAACGATTCAAAACCAATTGAAACCGATCGAAACATGTCTAAACTGAGTGAATACCGGTCAAAACCTCTCCACACAGGAATAAAATATGTGCAAATTTGTTAAAACCGGTTAAAACCTATTAAAACCATTTTAAACCAGTCAAAACCTGTCGGAATCAGTCCAAAACATACGCAAATGAGTAAAAACTGGTACAAATAACTCCAAACAGGTTTTAAACAGGTCAACACCAACCAAAAAAATGTCAAAACCTGTGCAAATATGTTAAAACCTCAAAAATCCAGTTGGAAACTGTCCAAAGCGGTCAAAACCTGTCGTAACCATTCCAAACAAGTCGAAACTCGACCAGACCTGTCCATGAGGTCCACAATAGGTGCAATTTATTCAAAACCTGTCCAAGCTGGTCCAAACCAGTGTAAAACCGATGCAAACGAGTTGATACCGATCAAAACCTGTCCAAACCTGTGCAAAATCTGTGGAAACCTGTCAAAACTTTTCCGAACCAGTCTAAAACCTTTCCAAACGAGTTAAAACTGGTCAAAACCTGTGTATACTGTTTTAAATCTTTCAAAATCGATCAACATTCGACAAAACTTTTGCAAAACATTTAAAACCTGTCCAAACAAGTCAAAACCTGTTAGAAATTATTCGAAACAGGTCGAAACCTGTCCAACCTGGTCCAAAACAGGTTCAAAGGAGTCAAAATCTATATAAAATTGTCAAAACCTGTGCACACCTGTCAAATCCTCACAGAACCAGTTCGAAATCTGTCCAAAGCGGTCCAAACCTGGCGTAAAATAGGTTTAATTGATTTAAAACCTGTCCAAACTGGTCCAAACTAGTGTGAAACATATGCAAACTGATCGGTACCTGTCCACAGCAGTTTCAAACTTGTCAAAAGCGATAGAAACTGGTTCAAACCTGTACAAAATCTGTGGAAACTTGTCATAACTTTTTCAAACCAGACCGAAACCATTAGAAGTGGTCAAAACCTGTTGCAAACGAGTCAAAACTGGTCAAAACCTGTCTATACATTTGTCAAAAATTGTGCAAAAGATTCAAAACCAGGTTTAGATAGACTTAGTCTGGTTGGGGTTTCACGTGTTTTGATTACTTCTGGACAATTTTGGACAAGTTTATAAAAGGTTTTCGACCGGTTTTGAAACTTTTGCACGGTTTTGGTCAATTTTGTTCGGTTTGAAACCAGTGTGAGCAAGTTTTACCTAGTTTTGACTATTTTGCAACATGTTTTGACAGAGTTTAAGTTAGTATAGGAACAAACTGGTCCGAAACCAGTGCAAAAACTCAAAACCGTTCAAAATCTGTGGAAACAAACTCAAAACCAGTCAAAATCAGTAAAAAACCGGTGCAAACCTATTCAAAACCAAAAACCTTATCTCATCTGTCCATATCTGTCCACAACCATTCTAAACCTGTTATACCAATCAAAACAGATAAAAAGCGGTGATTATTGGTGCAATTTGGTCCAAACCTTTTGCAAACGATTCAAAACTGATCAAAATCTATTCAAAACAGTTGATATTCTATGCAAACGACTTAAAACAGGTTAAAACCAATCAAAACTATTCAAAACAAATGAAAACGGGACACAACCTGTCCAAAGCAGTCCAAAACTCGGGCAAACGAGTCCACATCTGTTCCTACCAGGTCTAAAATATTTGCAATTGATTCAAATTCTATAGAATCTGGTCAAAACCAGTCCATAATCTGTGCAAACGACAAAAAACTGATAAAAAACTCTCAAAACAATTTTTAAACAGGTCAAAACCAATGAATACCGGGCAATCTGGTCCAAACATTGTCCAAACCGGTAAAAACCGATCGAAATTGGTCAAAACCGGTGTAAACTAGTCAAAATTTGCCAAAACATGTCCGAACTCGTTTCTAACAATTCAAAACAAACAAAACCGGTCAAAACCTGTAGACATTAGTCCAAAACCTGTTTAAACGTGTACAAAGCTGGTACAAATCAGTATAAACCGCTTTTTAAACTTGTTTTAAAAACCGTTCGATAGAGGTCAAAAACCTGTACAATAGATTCAAAACTAGTAAAACTCTGTTAATACATGTTTTAAAACTGGTCAAAACCTATTCAAACCAATTATAATTTTGTGCAAACGACTAAAAACATGTTAAAACCAGTCAAAACTATTCAAAACGGATGAAAACGGGACAAAATCTGTCCAAAGTAGTCCAAAACTTTGGCAAACGAGTTAAAACTGGGTAAGATATGGCCACATCGGTTCAAAAAGCAGTGAAAACAATCTAAAATCTGTGAAAACGATTCAAAACCAATTGAAACCGATCGAAACATGTCTAAACTGAGTGAATACCGGTCAAAACCTCTCCACACAGGAATAAAATATGTGCAAATTTGTTAAAACCGGTTAAAACCTATTAAAACCATTTTAAACCAGTCAAAACCTGTCGGAATCAGTCCAAAACATACGCAAATGAGTAAAAACTGGTACAAATAACTCCAAACCGGTTTTAAACAGGTCAACACCAACCAAAAAAATGTCAAAACCTGTGCAAATATGTTAAAACCTCAAAAATCCAGTTGGAAACTGTCCAAAGCGGTCAAAACCTGTCGTAACCATTCCAAACAAGTCGAAACTCGACCAGACCTGTCCACAATGGGTGCAATTTATTCAAAACCTGTCCAAGCTGGTCCAAACCAGTGTAAAACCGATGCAAACGAGTTGATACCGATCAAAACCTGTCCAAACCTGTGCAAAATCTGTGGAAACCTGTCAAAACTTTTCCGAACCAGTCTAAAACCTTTCCAAACGAGTTAAAACTGGTCAAAACCTGTGTATACTGTTTTAAATCTTTCAAAATCGATCAACATTCGACAAAACTTTTGCAAAACATTTAAAACCTGTCCAAACAAGTCAAAACCTGTTAGAAATTATTCGAAACAGGTCGAAACCTGTCCAACCTGGTCCAAAACAGGTTCAAAGGAGTCAAAATCTATATAAAATTGTCAAAACCTGTGCACACCTGTCAAATCCTCACAGAACCAGTTCGAAATCTGTCCAAAGCGGTCCAAACCTGTCGTAAAATAGGTTTAATTGATTTAAAACCTGTCCAAACTGGTCCAAACTAGTGTGAAACATATGCAAACTGATCGGTACCTGTCCACAGCAGTTTCAAACTTGTCAAAAGCGATAGAAACTGGTTCAAACCTGTACAAAATCTGTGGAAACTTGTCATAACTTTTTCAAACCAGACCGAAACCATTAGAAGCGGTCAAAACCTGTTGCAAACGAGTCAAAACTGGTCAAAACCTGTCTATACATTTGTCAAAAATTGTGCAAAAGATTCAAAACCAGGTTTAGATAGACTTAGTCTGGTTGGGGTTTCACGTGTTTTGATTACTTCTGGACAATTTTGGACAAGTTTATAAAAGGTTTTCGACCGGTTTTGAAACTTTTGCACGGTTTTGGTCAATTTTGTTCGGTTTGAAACCAGTGTGAGCAAGTTTTACCTAGTTTTGACTATTTTGCAACATGTTTTGACAGAGTTTAAGTTAGTATAGGAACAAACTGGTCCGAAACCAGTGCAAAAACTCAAAACCGTTCAAAATCTGTGGAAACAAACTCAAAACCAGTCAAAATCAGTAAAAAACCGGTGGAAATCTATTCAAAACCAAAAACCTTATCTCATCTGTCCATATCTGTCCACAACCATTCTAAACCTGTTATACCAATCAAAACAGATAAAAAGCGGTGATTATTGGTGCAATTTGGTCCAAACCTTTTGCAAACGATTCAAAACTGATCAAAATCTATTCAAAACAGTTGATATTCTATGCAAACGACTTAAAACAGGTTAAAACCAATCAAAACTATTCAAAACAAATGAAAACGGGACACAACCTGTCCAAAGCAGTCCAAAACTCGGGCAAACGAGTCCACATCTGTTCCTACCAGGTCTAAAATATTTGCAATTGATTCAAATTCTATAGAATCTGGTCAAAACCAGTCCATAATCTGTGCAAACGACAAAAAACTGATAAAAAACTCTCAAAACAATTTTTAAACAGGTCAAAACCAATGAATACCGGGCAATCTGGTCCAAACATTGTCCAAACCGGTAAAAACCGATCGAAATTGGTCAAAACCGGTGTAAACTAGTCAAAATTTGCCAAAACATGTCCGAACTCGTTTCTAACAATTCAAAACAAACAAAACCGGTCAAAACCTGTAGACATTAGTCCAAAACCTGTTTAAACGTGTACAAAGCTGGTACAAATCAGTATAAACCGCTTTTTAAACTTGTTTTAAAAACCGTTCGATAGAGGTCAAAAACCTGTACAATAGATTCAAAACTAGTAAAACTCTGTTAATACATGTTTTAAAACTGGTCAAAACCTATTCAAACCAATTAAAATTTTGTGTAAACGACTAAAAACATGTTAAAACCAGTCAAAACTATTCAAAACGGATGAAAACGGGACAAAATCTGTCCAAAGTAGTCCAAAACTTTGGCAAACGAGTTAAAACTGGGTAAGATATGGCCACATCGGTTCAAAAAGCAGTGAAAACAATCTAAAATCTGTGAAAACGATTCAAAACCAATTGAAACCGATCGAAACATGTCTAAACTGAGTGAATACCGGTCAAAACCTCTCCACACAGGAATAAAATATGTGCAAATTTGTTAAAACCGGTTAAAACCTATTAAAACCATTTTAAACCAGTCAAAACCTGTCGGAATCAGTCCAAAACATACGCAAATGAGTAAAAACTGGTACAAATAACTCCAAACCGGTTTTAAACAGGTCAACACCAACCAAAAAAATGTCAAAACCTGTGCAAATATGTTAAAACCTCAAAAATCCAGTTGGAAACTGTCCAAAGCGGTCAAAACCTGTCGTAACCATTCCAAACAAGTCGAAACTCGACCAGACCTGTCCATGAGGTCCACAATAGGTGCAATTTATTCAAAACCTGTCCAAGCTGGTCCAAACCAGTGTAAAACCGATGCAAACGAGTTGATACCGATCAAAACCTGTCCAAACCTGTGCAAAATCTGTGGAAACCTGTCAAAACTTTTCCGAACCAGTCTAAAACCTTTCCAAACGAGTTAAAACTGGTCAAAACCTGTGTATACTGTTTTAAATCTTTCAAAATCGATCAACATTCGACAAAACTTTTGCAAAACATTTAAAACCTGTCCAAACAAGTCAAAACCTGTTAGAAATTATTCGAAACAGGTCGAAACCTGTCCAACCTGGTCCAAAACAGGTTCAAAGGAGTCAAAATCTATATAAAATTGTCAAAACCTGTGCACACCTGTCAAATCCTCACAGAACCAGTTCGAAATCTGTCCAAAGCGGTCCAAACCTGTCGTAAAATAGGTTTAATTGATTTAAAACCTGTCCAAACTGGTCCAAACTAGTGTGAAACATATGCAAACTGATCGGTACCTGTCCACAGCAGTTTCAAACTTGTCAAAAGCGATAGAAACTGGTTCAAACCTGTACAAAATCTGTGGAAACTTGTCATAACTTTTTCAAACCAGACCGAAACCATTAGAAGCGGTCAAAACCTGTTGCAAACGAGTCAAAACTGGTCAAAACCTGTCTATACATTTGTCAAAAATTGTGCAAAAGATTCAAAACCAGGTTTAGATAGACTTAGTCTGGTTGGGGTTTCACGTGTTTTGATTACTTCTGGACAATTTTGGACAAGTTTATAAAAGGTTTTCGACCGGTTTTGAAACTTTTGCACGGTTTTGGTCAATTTTGTTCGGTTTGAAACCAGTGTGAGCAAGTTTTACCTAGTTTTGACTATTTTGCAACATGTTTTGACAGAGTTTAAGTTAGTATAGGAACAAACTGGTCCGAAACCAGTGCAAAAACTCAAAACCGTTCAAAATCTGTGGAAACAAACTCAAAACCAGTCAAAATCAGTAAAAAACCGGTGCAAATCTATTCAAAACCAAAAACCTTATCTCATCTGTCCATATCTGTCCACAACCATTCTAAACCTGTTATACCAATCAAAACAGATAAAAAGCGGTGATTATTGGTGCAATTTGGTCCAAACCTTTTGCAAACGATTCAAAACTGATCAAAATCTATTCAAAACAGTTGATATTCTATGCAAACGACTTAAAACAGGTTAAAACCAATCAAAACTATTCAAAACAAATGAAAACGGGACACAACCTGTCCAAAGCAGTCCAAAACTCGGGCAAACGAGTCCACATCTGTTCCTACCAGGTCTAAAATATTTGCAATTGATTCAAATTCTATAGAATCTGGTCAAAACCAGTCCATAATCTGTGCAAACGACAAAAAACTGATAAAAAACTCTCAAAACAATTTTTAAACAGGTCAAAACCAATGAATACCGGGCAATCTGGTCCAAACATTGTCCAAACCGGTAAAAACCGATCGAAATTGGTCAAAACCGGTGTAAACTAGTCAAAATTTGCCAAAACATGTCCGAACTCGTTTCTAACAATTCAAAACAAACAAAACCGGTCAAAACCTGTAGACATTAGTCCAAAACCTGTTTAAACGTGTACAAAGCTGGTACAAATCAGTATAAACCGCTTTTTAAACTTGTTTTAAAAACCGTTCGATAGAGGTCAAAAACCTGTACAATAGATTCAAAACTAGTAAAACTCTGTTAATACATGTTTTAAAACTGGTCAAAACCTATTCAAACCAATTAAAATTTTGTGCAAACGACTAAAAACATGTTAAAACCAGTCAAAACTATTCAAAACGGATGAAAACGGGACAAAATCTGTCCAAAGTAGTCCAAAACTTTGGCAAACGAGTTAAAACTGGGTAAGATATGGCCACATCGGTTCAAAAAGCAGTGAAAACAATCTAAAATCTGTGAAAACGATTCAAAACCAATTGAAACCGATCGAAACATGTCTAAACTGAGTGAATACCGGTCAAAACCTCTCCACACAGGAATAAAATATGTGCAAATTTGTTAAAACCGGTTAAAACCTATTAAAACCATTTTAAACCAGTCAAAACCTGTCGGAATCAGTCCAAAACATACGCAAATGAGTAAAAACTGGTACAAATAACTCCAAACCGGTTTTAAACAGGTCAACACCAACCAAAAAAATGTCAAAACCTGTGCAAATATGTTAAAACCTCAAAAATCCAGTTGGAAACTGTCCAAAGCGGTCAAAACCTGTCGTAACCATTCCAAACAAGTCGAAACTCGACCAGACCTGTCCACAATGGGTGCAATTTATTCAAAACCTGTCCAAGCTGGTCCAAACCAGTGTAAAACCGATGCAAACGAGTTGATACCGATCAAAACCTGTCCAAACCTGTGCAAAATCTGTGGAAACCTGTCAAAACTTTTCCGAACCAGTCTAAAACCTTTCCAAACGAGTTAAAACTGGTCAAAACCTGTGTATACTGTTTTAAATCTTTCAAAATCGATCAACATTCGACAAAACTTTTGCAAAACATTTAAAACCTGTCCAAACAAGTCAAAACCTGTTAGAAATTATTCGAAACAGGTCGAAACCTGTCCAACCTGGTCCAAAACAGGTTCAAAGGAGTCAAAATCTATATAAAATTGTCAAAACCTGTGCACACCTGTCAAATCCTCACAGAACCAGTTCGAAATCTGTCCAAAGCGGTCCAAACCTGGCGTAAAATAGGTTTAATTGATTTAAAACCTGTCCAAACTGGTCCAAACTAGTGTGAAACATATGCAAACTGATCGGTACCTGTCCACAGCAGTTTCAAACTTGTCAAAAGCGATAGAAACTGGTTCAAACATGTACAAAATCTGTGGAAACTTGTCATAACTTTTTCAAACCAGACCGAAACCATTAGAAGCGGTCAAAACCTGTTGCAAACGAGTCAAAACTGGTCAAAACCTGTCTATACATTTGTCAAAAATTGTGCAAAAGATTCAAAACCAGGTTTAGATAGACTTAGTCTGGTTGGGGTTTCACGTGTTTTGATTACTTCTGGACAATTTTGGACAAGTTTATAAAAGGTTTTCGACCGGTTTTGAAACTTTTGCACGGTTTTGGTCAATTTTGTTCGGTTTGAAACCAGTGTGAGCAAGTTTTACCTAGTTTTGACTATTTTGCAACATGTTTTGACAGAGTTTAAGTTAGTCCGAAACCAGTGCAAAAACTCAAAACCGTTCAAAATCTGTGGAAACAAACTCAAAACCAGTCAAAATCAGTAAAAAACCGGTGCAAATCTATTCAAAACCAAAAACCTTATCTCATCTGTCCATATCTGTCCACAACCATTCTAAACCTGTTATACCAATCAAAACAGATAAAAAGCGGTGATTATTGGTGCAATTTGGTCCAAACCTTTTGCAAACGATTCAAAACTGATCAAAATCTATTCAAAACAGTTGATATTCTATGCAAACGACTTAAAACAGGTTAAAACCAATCAAAACTATTCAAAACAAATGAAAACGGGACACAACCTGTCCAAAGCAGTCCAAAACTCGGGCAAACGAGTCCACATCTGTTCCTACCAGGTCTAAAATATTTGCAATTGATTCAAATTCTATAGAATCTGGTCAAAACCAGTCCATAATCTGTGCAAACGACAAAAAACTGATAAAAAACTCTCAAAACAATTTTTAAACAGGTCAAAACCAATGAATACCGGGCAATCTGGTCCAAACATTGTCCAAACCGGTAAAAACCGAGCGAAATTGGTCAAAACCGGTGTAAACTAGTCAAAATTTGCCAAAACATGTCCGAACTCGTTTCAAACAATTCAAAACAAACAAAACCGGTCAAAACCTGTAGACATTAGTCCAAAACCTGTTTAAACGTGTACAAAGCTGGTACAAATCAGTAGAAACCACTTTTAAACTTGTTTTAAAAACCGTTCGATAGAGGTCAAAAACCTGTACAATAGATTCAAAACTAGTAAAACTCTGTTAATACATGTTTTAAAACTGGTCAAAACCTATTCAAACCAATTAAAATTTTGTGCAAACGACTAAAAACATGTTAAAACCAGTCAAAACTATTCAAAACGGATGAAAACGGGACAAAATCTGTCCAAAGTAGTCCAAAACCTGTTAGAAATTATTCGAAACAGGTCGAAACCTGTCCAACCTGGTCCAAAACAGGTTCAAAGGAGTCAAAATCTATATAAAATTGTCAAAACCTGTGCACACCTGTCAAATCCTCACAGAACCAGTTCGAAATCTGTCCAAAGCGGTCCAAACCTGTCGTAAAATAGGTTTAATTGATTTAAAACCTGTCCAAACAGGTCCAAACTAGTATGAAACATATGCAAACTGATCGGTACCTGTCCACAGCAGTTTCAAACTTGTCAAAAGCGATAGAAACTGGTTCAAACCTGTACAAAATCTGTGGAAACTTGTCATAACTTTTTCAAACCAGACCGAAACCATTAGAAGCGGTCAAAACCTGTTGCAAACGAGTCAAAACTGGTCAAAACCTGTCTATACATTTGTCAAAAATTGTGCAAAAGATTCAAAACCAGGTTTAGATAGACTTAGTCTGGTTGGGGTTTCACGTGTTTTGATTACTTCTGGACAATTTTGGACAAGTTTATAAAAGGTTTTCGACCGGTTTTGAAACTTTTGCACGGTTTTGGTCAATTTTGTTCGGTTTGAAACCAGTGTGAGCAAGTTTTACCTAGTTTTGACTATTTTGCAACATGTTTTGACAGAGTTTAAGTTAGTCCGAAACCAGTGCAAAAACTCAAAACCGTTCAAAATCTGTGGAAACAAACTCAAAACCAGTCAAAATCAGTAAAAAACCGGTGCAAACCTATTCAAAACCAAAAACCTTATCTCATCTGTCCATATCTGTCCACAACCATTCTAAACCTGTTATACCAATCAAAACAGATAAAAAGCGGTGATTATTGGTGCAATTTGGTCCAAACCTTTTGCAAACGATTCAAAACTGATCAAAATCTATTCAAAACAGTTGATATTCTATGCAAACGACTTAAAACAGGTTAAAACCAATCAAAACTATTCAAAACAAATGAAAACGGGACACAACCTGTCCAAAGCAGTCCAAAACTCGGGCAAACGAGTCCACATCTGTTCCTACCAGGTCTAAAATATTTGCAATTGATTCAAATTCTATAGAATCTGGTCAAAACCAGTCCATAATCTGTGCAAACGACAAAAAACTGATAAAAAACTCTCAAAACAATTTTTAAACAGGTCAAAACCAATGAATACCGGGCAATCTGGTCCAAACATTGTCCAAACCGGTAAAAACCGATCGAAATTGGTCAAAACCGGTGTAAACTAGTCAAAATTTGCCAAAACATGTCCGAACTCGTTTCTAACAATTCAAAACAAACAAAACCGGTCAAAACCTGTAGACATTAGTCCAAAACCTGTTTAAACGTGTACAAAGCTGGTACAAATCAGTATAAACCACTTTTAAACTTGTTTTAAAAACCGTTCGATAGAGGTCAAAAACCTGTACAATAGATTCAAAACTAGTAAAACTCTGTTAATACATGTTTTAAAACTGGTCAAAACCTATTCCAACCAATTAAAATTTTGTGTAAACGACTAAAAACATGTTAAAACCAGTCAAAACTATTCAAAACGGATGAAAACGGGACAAAATCTGTCCAAAGTAGTCCAAAACTTTGGCAAACGAGTTAAAACTGGGTAAGATATGGCCACATCGGTTCAAAAAGCAGTGAAAACAATCTAAAATCTGTGAAAACGATTCAAAACCAATTGAAACCGATCGAAACATGTCTAAACTGAGTGAATACCGGTCAAAACCTCTCCACACAGGAATAAAATATGTGCAAATTTGTTAAAACCGGTTAAAACCTATTAAAACCATTTTAAACCAGTCAAAACCTGTCGGAATCAGTCCAAAACATACGCAAATGAGTAAAAACTGGTACAAATAACTCCAAACCGGTTTTAAACAGGTCAACACCAACCAAAAAAAATGTCAAAACCTGTGCAAATATGTTAAAACCTCAAAAATTCAGTTGGAAACTGTCCAAAGCGGTCAAAACCTGTCGTAACCATTCCAAACAAGTCGAAACTCGACCAGACCTGTCCATGAGGTCCACAATGGGTGCAATTTATTCAAAACCTGTCCAAGCTGGTCCAAACCAGTGTAAAACCGATGCAAACGAGTTGATACCGATCAAAACCTGTCCAAACCTGTGCAAAATCTGTGGAAACCTGTCAAAACTTTTCCGAACCAGTCTAAAACCTTTCCAAACGAGTTAAAACTGGTCAAAACCTGTGTATACTGTTTTAAATCTTTCAAAATCGATCAACATTCGTCAAAACTTTTGCAAAACATTTAAAACCTGTCCAAACAAGTCAAAACCTGTTAGAAATTATTCGAAACAGGTCGAAACCTGTCCAACCTGGTCCAAAACAGGTTCAAAGGAGTCAAAATCTATATAAAATTGTCAAAACCTGTGCACACCTGTCAAATCCTCACAGAACCAGTTCGAAATCTGTCCAAAGCGGTCCAAACCTGTCGTAAAATAGGTTTAATTGATTTAAAACCTGTCCAAACTGGTCCAAACTAGTGTGAAACATATGCAAACTGATCGGTACCTGTCCACAGCAGTTTCAAACTTGTCAAAAGCGATAGAAACTGGTTCAAACCTGTACAAAATCTGTGGAAACTTGTCATAACTTTTTCAAACCAGACCGAAACCATTAGAAGCGGTCAAAACCTGTTGCAAACGAGTCAAAACTGGTCAAAACCTGTCTATACATTTGTCAAAAATTGTGCAAAAGATTCAAAACCAGGTTTAGATAGACTTAGTCTGGTTGGGGTTTCACGTGTTTTGATTACTTCTGGACAATTTTGGACAAGTTTATAAAAGGTTTTCGACCGGTTTTGAAACTTTTGCACGGTTTTGGTCAATTTTGTTCGGTTTGAAACCAGTGTGAGCAAGTTTTACCTAGTTTTGACTATTTTGCAACATGTTTTGACAGAGTTTAAGTTAGTATAGGAACAAACTGGTCCGAAACCAGTGCAAAAACTCAAAACCGTTCAAAATCTGTGGAAACAAACTCAAAACCAGTCAAAATCAGTAAAAAACCGGTGGAAATCTATTCAAAACCAAAAACCTTATCTCATCTGTCCATATCTGTCCACAACCATTCTAAACCTGTTATACCAATCAAAACAGATAAAAAGCGGTGATTATTGGTGCAATTTGGTCCAAACCTTTTGCAAACGATTCAAAACTGATCAAAATCTATTCAAAACAGTTGATATTCTATGCAAACGACTTAAAACAGGTTAAAACCAATCAAAACTATTCAAAACAAATGAAAACGGGACACAACCTGTCCAAAGCAGTCCAAAACTCGGGCAAACGAGTCCACATCTGTTCCTACCAGGTCTAAAATATTTGCAATTGATTCAAATTCTATAGAATCTGGTCAAAACCAGTCCATAATCTGTGCAAACGACAAAAAACTGATAAAAAACTCTCAAAACAATTTTTAAACAGGTCAAAACCAATGAATACCGGGCAATCTGGTCCAAACATTGTCCAAACCGGTAAAAACCGATCGAAATTGGTCAAAACCGGTGTAAACTAGTCAAAATTTGCCAAAACATGTCCGAACTCGTTTCTAACAATTCAAAACAAACAAAACCGGTCAAAACCTGTAGACATTAGTCCAAAACCTGTTTAAACGTGTACAAAGCTGGTACAAATCAGTATAAACCGCTTTTTAAACTTGTTTTAAAAACCGTTCGATAGAGGTCAAAAACCTGTACAATAGATTCAAAACTAGTAAAACTCTGTTAATACATGTTTTAAAACTGGTCAAAACCTATTCAAACCAATTAAAATTTTGTGTAAACGACTAAAAACATGTTAAAACCAGTCAAAACTATTCAAAACGGATGAAAACGGGACAAAATCTGTCCAAAGTAGTCCAAAACTTTGGCAAACGAGTTAAAACTGGGTAAGATATGGCCACATCGGTTCAAAAAGCAGTGAAAACAATCTAAAATCTGTGAAAACGATTCAAAACCAATTGAAACCGATCGAAACATGTCTAAACTGAGTGAATACCGGTCAAAACCTCTCCACACAGGAATAAAATATGTGCAAATTTGTTAAAACCGGTTAAAACCTATTAAAACCATTTTAAACCAGTCAAAACCTGTCGGAATCAGTCCAAAACATACGCAAATGAGTAAAAACTGGTACAAATAACTCCAAACCGGTTTTAAACAGGTCAACACCAACCATAAAAATGTCAAAACCTGTGCAAATATGTTAAAACCTCAAAAATCCAGTTGGAAACTGTCCAAAGCGGTCAAAACCTGTCGTAACCATTCCAAACAAGTCGAAACTCGACCAGACCTGTCCACAATGGGTGCAATTTATTCAAAACCTGTCCAAGCTGGTCCAAACCAGTGTAAAACCGATGCAAACGAGTTGATACCGATCAAAACCTGTCCAAACCTGTGCAAAATCTGTGGAAACCTGTCAAAACTTTTCCGAACCAGTCTAAAACCTTTCCAAACGAGTTAAAACTGGTCAAAACCTGTGTATACTGTTTTAAATCTTTCAAAATCGATCAACATTCGTCAAAACTTTTGCAAAACATTTAAAACCTGTCCAAACAAGTCAAAACCTGTTAGAAATTATTCGAAACAGGTCGAAACCTGTCCAACCTGGTCCAAAACAGGTTCAAAGGAGTCAAAATCTATATAAAATTGTCAAAACCTGTGCACACCTGTCAAATCCTCACAGAACCAGTTCGAAATCTGTCCAAAGCGGTCCAAACCTGTCGTAAAATAGGTTTAATTGATTTAAAACCTGTCCAAACTGGTCCAAACTAGTGTGAAACATATGCAAACTGATCGGTACCTGTCCACAGCAGTTTCAAACTTGTCAAAAGCGATAGAAACTGGTTCAAACCTGTACAAAATCTGTGGAAACTTGTCATAACTTTTTCAAACCAGACCGAAACCATTAGAAGCGGTCAAAACCTGTTGCAAACGAGTCAAAACTGGTCAAAACCTGTCTATACATTTGTCAAAAATTGTGCAAAAGATTCAAAACCAGGTTTAGATAGACTTAGTCTGGTTGGGGTTTCACGTGTTTTGATTACTTCTGGACAATTTTGGACAAGTTTATAAAAGGTTTTCGACCGGTTTTGAAACTTTTGCACGGTTTTGGTCAATTTTGTTCGGTTTGAAACCAGTGTGAGCAAGTTTTACCTAGTTTTGACTATTTTGCAACATGTTTTGACAGAGTTTAAGTTAGTATAGGAACAAACTGGTCCGAAACCAGTGCAAAAACTCAAAACCGTTCAAAATCTGTGGAAACAAACTCAAAACCAGTCAAAATCAGTAAAAAACCGGTGGAAATCTATTCAAAACCAAAAACCTTATCTCATCTGTCCATATCTGTCCACAACCATTCTAAACCTGTTATACCAATCAAAACAGATAAAAAGCGGTGATTATTGGTGCAATTTGGTCCAAACCTTTTGCAAACGATTCAAAACTGATCAAAATCTATTCAAAACAGTTGATATTCTATGCAAACGACTTAAAACAGGTTAAAACCAATCAAAACTATTCAAAACAAATGAAAACGGGACACAACCTGTCCAAAGCAGTCCAAAACTCGGGCAAACGAGTCCACATCTGTTCCTACCAGGTCTAAAATATTTGCAATTGATTCAAATTCTATAGAATCTGGTCAAAACCAGTCCATAATCTGTGCAAACGACAAAAAACTGATAAAAAACTCTCAAAACAATTTTTAAACAGGTCAAAACCAATGAATACCGGGCAATCTGGTCCAAACATTGTCCAAACCGGTAAAAACCGATCGAAATTGGTCAAAACCGGTGTAAACTAGTCAAAATTTGCCAAAACATGTCCGAACTCGTTTCTAACAATTCAAAACAAACAAAACCGGTCAAAACCTGTAGACATTAGTCCAAAACCTGTTTAAACGTGTACAAAGCTGGTACAAATCAGTATAAACCGCTTTTTAAACTTGTTTTAAAAACCGTTCGATAGAGGTCAAAAACCTGTACAATAGATTCAAAACTAGTAAAACTCTGTTAATACATGTTTTAAAACTGGTCAAAACCTATTCAAACCAATTAAAATTTTGTGTAAACGACTAAAAACATGTTAAAACCAGTCAAAACTATTCAAAACGGATGAAAACGGGACAAAATCTGTCCAAAGTAGTCCAAAACTTTGGCAAACGAGTTAAAACTGGGTAAGATATGGCCACATCGGTTCAAAAAGCAGTGAAAACAATCTAAAATCTGTGAAAACGATTCAAAACCAATTGAAACCGATCGAAACATGTCTAAACTGAGTGAATACCGGTCAAAACCTCTCCACACAGGAATAAAATATGTGCAAATTTGTTAAAACCGGTTAAAACCTATTAAAACCATTTTAAACCAGTCAAAACCTGTCGGAATCAGTCCAAAACATACGCAAATGAGTAAAAACTGGTACAAATAACTCCAAACCGGTTTTAAACAGGTCAACACCAACCAAAAAAATGTCAAAACCTGTGCAAATATGTTAAAACCTCAAAAATCCAGTTGGAAACTGTCCAAAGCGGTCAAAACCTGTCGTAACCATTCCAAACAAGTCGAAACTCGACCAGACCTGTCCACAATGGGTGCAATTTATTCAAAACCTGTCCAAGCTGGTCCAAACCAGTGTAAAACCGATGCAAACGAGTTGATACCGATCAAAACCTGTCCAAACCTGTGCAAAATCTGTGGAAACCTGTCAAAACTTTTCCGAACCAGTCTAAAACCTTTCCAAACGAGTTAAAACTGGTCAAAACCTGTGTATACTGTTTTAAATCTTTCAAAATCGATCAACATTCGTCAAAACTTTTGCAAAACATTTAAAACCTGTCCAAACAAGTCAAAACCTGTTAGAAATTATTCGAAACAGGTCGAAACCTGTCCAACCTGGTCCAAAACAGGTTCAAAGGAGTCAAAATCTATATAAAATTGTCAAAACCTGTGCACACCTGTCAAATCCTCACAGAACCAGTTCGAAATCTGTCCAAAGCGGTCCAAACCTGTCGTAAAATAGGTTTAATTGATTTAAAACCTGTCCAAACTGGTCCAAACTAGTGTGAAACATATGCAAACTGATCGGTACCTGTCCACAGCAGTTTCAAACTTGTCAAAAGCGATAGAAACTGGTTCAAACCTGTACAAAATCTGTGGAAACTTGTCATAACTTTTTCAAACCAGACCGAAACCATTAGAAGCGGTCAAAACCTGTTGCAAACGAGTCAAAACTGGTCAAAACCTGTCTATACATTTGTCAAAAATTGTGCAAAAGATTCAAAACCAGGTTTAGATAGACTTAGTCTGGTTGGGGTTTCACGTGTTTTGATTACTTCTGGACAATTTTGGACAAGTTTATAAAAGGTTTTCGACCGGTTTTGAAACTTTTGCACGGTTTTGGTCAATTTTGTTCGGTTTGAAACCAGTGTGAGCAAGTTTTACCTAGTTTTGACTATTTTGCAACATGTTTTGACAGAGTTTAAGTTAGTCCGAAACCAGTGCAAAAACTCAAAACCGTTCAAAATCTGTGGAAACAAACTCAAAACCAGTCAAAATCAGTAAAAAACCGGTGCAAACCTATTCAAAACCAAAAACCTTATCTCATCTGTCCATATCTGTCCACAACCATTCTAAACCTGTTATACCAATCAAAACAGATAAAAAGCGGTGATTATTGGTGCAATTTGGTCCAAACCTTTTGCAAACGATTCAAAACTGATCAAAATCTATTCAAAACAGTTGATATTCTATGCAAACGACTTAAAACAGGTTAAAACCAATCAAAACTATTCAAAACAAATGAAAACGGGACACAACCTGTCCAAAGCAGTCCAAAACTCGGGCAAACGAGTCCACATCTGTTCCTACCAGGTCTAAAATATTTGCAATTGATTCAAATTCTATAGAATCTGGTCAAAACCAGTCCATAATCTGTGCAAACGACAAAAAACTGATAAAAAACTCTCAAAACAATTTTTAAACAGGTCAAAACCAATGAATACCGGGCAATCTGGTCCAAACATTGTCCAAACCGGTAAAAACCGATCGAAATTGGTCAAAACCGGTGTAAACTAGTCAAAATTTGCCAAAACATGTCCGAACTCGTTTCTAACAATTCAAAACAAACAAAACCGGTCAAAACCTGTAGACATTAGTCCAAAACCTGTTTAAACGTGTACAAAGCTGGTACAAATCAGTATAAACCACTTTTAAACTTGTTTTAAAAACCGTTCGATAGAGGTCAAAAACCTGTACAATAGATTCAAAACTAGTAAAACTCTGTTAATACATGTTTTAAAACTGTTCAAAACCTATTCCAACCAATTAAAATTTTGTGCAAACGACTAAAAACATGTTAAAACCAGTCAAAACTATTCAAAACGGATGAAAACGGGACAAAATCTGTCCAAAGTAGTCCAAAACTTTGGCAAACGAGTTAAAACTGGGTAAGATATGGCCACATCGGTTCAAAAAGCAGTGAAAACAATCTAAAATCTGTGAAAACGATTCAAAACCAATTGAAACCGATCGAAACATGTCTAAACTGAGTGAATACCGGTCAAAACCTCTCCACACAGGAATAAAATATGTGCAAATTTGTTAAAACCGGTTAAAACCTATTAAAACCATTTTAAACCAGTCAAAACCTGTCGGAATCAGTCCAAAACATACGCAAATGAGTAAAAACTGGTACAAATAACTCCAAACCGGTTTTAAACAGGTCAACACCAACCAAAAAAAATGTCAAAACCTGTGCAAATATGTTAAAACCTCAAAAATTCAGTTGGAAACTGTCCAAAGCGGTCAAAACCTGTCGTAACCATTCCAAACAAGTCGAAACTCGACCAGACCTGTCCATGAGGTCCACAATGGGTGCAATTTATTCAAAACCTGTCCAAGCTGGTCCAAACCAGTGTAAAACCGATGCAAACGAGTTGATACCGATCAAAACCTGTCCAAACCTGTGCAAAATCTGTGGAAACCTGTCAAAACTTTTCCGAACCAGTCTAAAACCTTTCCAAACGAGTTAAAACTGGTCAAAACCTGTGTATACTGTTTTAAATCTTTCAAAATCGATCAACATTCGTCAAAACTTTTGCAAAACATTTAAAACCTGTCCAAACAAGTCAAAACCTGTTAGAAATTATTCGAAACAGGTCGAAACCTGTCCAACCTGGTCCAAAACAGGTTCAAAGGAGTCAAAATCTATATAAAATTGTCAAAACCTGTGCACACCTGTCAAATCCTCACAGAACCAGTTCGAAATCTGTCCAAAGCGGTCCAAACCTGTCGTAAAATAGGTTTAATTGATTTAAAACCTGTCCAAACTGGTCCAAACTAGTGTGAAACATATGCAAACTGATCGGTACCTGTCCACAGCAGTTTCAAACTTGTCAAAAGCGATAGAAACTGGTTCAAACCTGTACAAAATCTGTGGAAACTTGTCATAACTTTTTCAAACCAGACCGAAACCATTAGAAGCGGTCAAAACCTGTTGCAAACGAGTCAAAACTGGTCAAAACCTGTCTATACATTTGTCAAAAATTGTGCAAAAGATTCAAAACCAGGTTTAGATAGACTTAGTCTGGTTGGGGTTTCACGTGTTTTGATTACTTCTGGACAATTTTGGACAAGTTTATAAAAGGTTTTCGACCGGTTTTGAAACTTTTGCACGGTTTTGGTCAATTTTGTTCGGTTTGAAACCAGTGTGAGCAAGTTTTACCTAGTTTTGACTATTTTGCAACATGTTTTGACAGAGTTTAAGTTAGTCCGAAACCAGTGCAAAAACTCAAAACCGTTCAAAATCTGTGGAAACAAACTCAAAACCAGTCAAAATCAGTAAAAAACCGGTGCAAACCTATTCAAAACCAAAAACCTTATCTCATCTGTCCATATCTGTCCACAACCATTCTAAACCTGTTATACCAATCAAAACAGATAAAAAGCGGTGATTATTGGTGCAATTTGGTCCAAACCTTTTGCAAACGATTCAAAACTGATCAAAATCTATTCAAAACAGTTGATATTCTATGCAAACGACTTAAAACAGGTTAAAACCAATCAAAACTATTCAAAACAAATGAAAACGGGACACAACCTGTCCAAAGCAGTCCAAAACTCGGGCAAACGAGTCCACATCTGTTCCTACCAGGTCTAAAATATTTGCAATTGATTCAAATTCTATAGAATCTGGTCAAAACCAGTCCATAATCTGTGCAAACGACAAAAAACTGATAAAAAACTCTCAAAACAATTTTTAAACAGGTCAAAACCAATGAATACCGGGCAATCTGGTCCAAACATTGTCCAAACCGGTAAAAACCGATCGAAATTGGTCAAAACCGGTGTAAACTAGTCAAAATTTGCCAAAACATGTCCGAACTCGTTTCTAACAATTCAAAACAAACAAAACCGGTCAAAACCTGTAGACATTAGTCCAAAACCTGTTTAAACGTGTACAAAGCTGGTACAAATCAGTAGAAACCACTTTTAAACTTGTTTTAAAAACCGTTCGATAGAGGTCAAAAACCTGTACAATAGATTCAAAACTAGTAAAACTCTGTTAATACATGTTTTAAAACTGTTCAAAACCTATTCCAACCAATTAAAATTTTGTGCAAACGACTAAAAACATGTTAAAACCAGTCAAAACTATTCAAAACGGATGAAAACGGGACAAAATCTGTCCAAAGTAGTCCAAAACTTTGGCAAACGAGTTAAAACTGGGTAAGATATGGCCACATCGGTTCAAAAAGCAGTGAAAACAATCTAAAATCTGTGAAAACGATTCAAAACCAATTGAAACCGATCGAAACATGTCTAAACTGAGTGAATACCGGTCAAAACCTCTCCACACAGGAATAAAATATGTGCAAATTTGTTAAAACCGGTTAAAACCTATTAAAACCATTTTAAACCAGTCAAAACCTGTCGGAATCAGTCCAAAACATACGCAAATGAGTAAAAACTGGTACAAATAACTCCAAACCGGTTTTAAACAGGTCAACACCAACCAAAAAAAATGTCAAAACCTGTGCAAATATGTTAAAACCTCAAAAATTCAGTTGGAAACTGTCCAAAGCGGTCAAAACCTGTCGTAACCATTCCAAACAAGTCGAAACTCGACCAGACCTGTCCATGAGGTCCACAATGGGTGCAATTTATTCAAAACCTGTCCAAGCTGGTCCAAACCAGTGTAAAACCGATGCAAACGAGTTGATACCGATCAAAACCTGTCCAAACCTGTGCAAAATCTGTGGAAACCTGTCAAAACTTTTCCGAACCAGTCTAAAACCTTTCCAAACGAGTTAAAACTGGTCAAAACCTGTGTATACTGTTTTAAATCTTTCAAAATCGATCAACATTCGTCAAAACTTTTGCAAAACATTTAAAACCTGTCCAAACAAGTCAAAACCTGTTAGAAATTATTCGAAACAGGTCGAAACCTGTCCAACCTGGTCCAAAACAGGTTCAAAGGAGTCAAAATCTATATAAAATTGTCAAAACCTGTGCACACCTGTCAAATCCTCACAGAACCAGTTCGAAATCTGTCCAAAGCGGTCCAAACCTGTCGTAAAATAGGTTTAATTGATTTAAAACCTGTCCAAACTGGTCCAAACTAGTGTGAAACATATGCAAACTGATCGGTACCTGTCCACAGCAGTTTCAAACTTGTCAAAAGCGATAGAAACTGGTTCAAACCTGTACAAAATCTGTGGAAACTTGTCATAACTTTTTCAAACCAGACCGAAACCATTAGAAGCGGTCAAAACCTGTTGCAAACGAGTCAAAACTGGTCAAAACCTGTCTATACATTTGTCAAAAATTGTGCAAAAGATTCAAAACCAGGTTTAGATAGACTTAGTCTGGTTGGGGTTTCACGTGTTTTGATTACTTCTGGACAATTTTGGACAAGTTTATAAAAGGTTTTCGACCGGTTTTGAAACTTTTGCACGGTTTTGGTCAATTTTGTTCGGTTTGAAACCAGTGTGAGCAAGTTTTACCTAGTTTTGACTATTTTGCAACATGTTTTGACAGAGTTTAAGTTAGTCCGAAACCAGTGCAAAAACTCAAAACCGTTCAAAATCTGTGGAAACAAACTCAAAACCAGTCAAAATCAGTAAAAAACCGGTGCAAACCTATTCAAAACCAAAAACCTTATCTCATCTGTCCATATCTGTCCACAACCATTCTAAACCTGTTATACCAATCAAAACAGATAAAAAGCGGTGATTATTGGTGCAATTTGGTCCAAACCTTTTGCAAACGATTCAAAACTGATCAAAATCTATTCAAAACAGTTGATATTCTATGCAAACGACTTAAAACAGGTTAAAACCAATCAAAACTATTCAAAACAAATGAAAACGGGACACAACCTGTCCAAAGCAGTCCAAAACTCGGGCAAACGAGTCCACATCTGTTCCTACCAGGTCTAAAATATTTGCAATTGATTCAAATTCTATAGAATCTGGTCAAAACCAGTCCATAATCTGTGCAAACGACAAAAAAATGATAAAAAACTCTCAAAACAATTTTTAAACAGGTCAAAACCAATGAATACCGGGCAATCTGGTCCAAACATTGTCCAAACCGGTAAAAACCGATCGAAATTGGTCAAAACCGGTGTAAACTAGTCAAAATTTGCCAAAACATGTCCGAACTCGTTTCTAACAATTCAAAACAAACAAAACCGGTCAAAACCTGTAGACATTAGTCCAAAACCTGTTTAAATGTGTACAAAGCTGGTACAAATCAGTATAAACCACTTTTAAACTTGTTTTAAAAACCGTTCGATAGAGGTCAAAAACCTGTACAATAGATTCAAAACTAGTAAAACTCTGTTAATACATGTTTTAAAACTGGTCAAAACCTATTCAAACCAATTAAAATTTTGTGCAAACGACTAAAAACATGTTAAAACCAGTCAAAACTATTCAAAACGGATGAAAACGGGACAAAATCTGTCCAAAGTAGTCCAAAACTTTGGCAAACGAGTTAAAACTGGGTAAGATATGGCCACATCGGTTCAAAACCAGTGAAAACAATCTAAAATCTGTGAAAACGATTCAAAACCAATTGAAACCGATCGAAACATGTCTAAACTGAGTGAATACCGGTCAAAACCTCTCCACACAGGAATAAAATATGTGCAAATTTGTTAAAACCGGTTAAAACCTATTAAAACCATTTTAAACCAGTCAAAACCTGTCGGAATCAGTCCAAAACATACGCAAATGAGTAAAAACTGGTACAAATAACTCCAAACCGGTTTTAAACAGGTCAACACCAACCAAAAAAAATGTCAAAACCTGTGCAAATATGTTAAAACCTCAAAAATTCAGTTGGAAACTGTCCAAAGCGGTCAAAACCTGTCGTAACCATTCCAAACAAGTCGAAACTCGACCAGACCTGTCCATGAGGTCCACAATGGGTGCAATTTATTCAAAACCTGTCCAAGCTGGTCCAAACCAGTGTAAAACCGATGCAAACGAGTTGATACCGATCAAAACCTGTCCAAACCTGTGCAAAATCTGTGGAAACCTGTCAAAACTTTTCCGAACCAGTCTAAAACCTTTCCAAACGAGTTAAAACTGGTCAAAACCTGTGTATACTGTTTTAAATCTTTCAAAATCGATCAACATTCGTCAAAACTTTTGCAAAACATTTAAAACCTGTCCAAACAAGTCAAAACCTGTTAGAAATTATTCGAAACAGGTCGAAACCTGTCCAACCTGGTCCAAAACAGGTTCAAAGGAGTCAAAATCTATATAAAATTGTCAAAACCTGTGCACACCTGTCAAATCCTCACAGAACCAGTTCGAAATCTGTCCAAAGCGGTCCAAACCTGTCGTAAAATAGGTTTAATTGATTTAAAACCTGTCCAAACTGGTCCAAACTAGTGTGAAACATATGCAAACTGATCGGAACCTGTCCACAGCAGTTTCAAACTTGTCAAAAGCGATAGAAACTGGTTCAAACCTGTACAAAATCTGTGGAAACTTGTCATAACTTTTTCAAACCAGACCGAAACCATTAGAAGCGGTCAAAACCTGTTGCAAACGAGTCAAAACTGGTCAAAACCTGTCTATACATTTGTCAAAAATTGTGCAAAAGATTCAAAACCAGGTTTAGATAGACTTAGTCTGGTTGGGGTTTCACGTGTTTTGATTACTTCTGGACAATTTTGGACAAGTTTATAAAAGGTTTTCGACCGGTTTTGAAACTTTTGCACGGTTTTGGTCAATTTTGTTCGGTTTGAAACCAGTGTGAGCAAGTTTTACCTAGTTTTGACTATTTTGCAACATGTTTTGACAGAGTTTAAGTTAGTCCGAAACCAGTGCAAAAACTCAAAACCGTTCAAAATCTGTGGAAACAAACTCAAAACCAGTCAAAATCAGTAAAAAACCGGTGCAAACCTATTCAAAACCAAAAACCTTATCTCATCTGTCCATATCTGTCCACAACCATTCTAAACCTGTTATACCAATCAAAACAGATAAAAAGCGGTGATTATTGGTGCAATTTGGTCCAAACCTTTTGCAAACGATTCAAAACTGATCAAAATCTATTCAAAACAGTTGATATTCTATGCAAACGACTTAAAACAGGTTAAAACCAATCAAAACTATTCAAAACAAATGAAAACGGGACACAACCTGTCCAAAGCAGTCCAAAACTCGGGCAAACGAGTCCACATCTGTTCCTACCAGGTCTAAAATATTTGCAATTGATTCAAATTCTATAGAATCTGGTCAAAACCAGTCCATAATCTGTGCAAACGACAAAAAACTGATAAAAAACTCTCAAAACAATTTTTAAACAGGTCAAAACCAATGAATACCGGGCAATCTGGTCCAAACATTGTCCAAACCGGTAAAAACCGATCGAAATTGGTCAAAACCGGTGTAAACTAGTCAAAATTTGCCAAAACATGTCCGAACTCGTTTCTAACAATTCAAAACAAACAAAACCGGTCAAAACCTGTAGACATTAGTCCAAAACCTGTTTAAACGTGTACAAAGCTGGTACAAATCAGTATAAACCGCTTTTAAACTTGTTTTAAAAACCGTTCGATAGAGGTCAAAAACCTGTACAATAGATTCAAAACTAGTAAAACTCTGTTAATACATATTTTAAAACTGTAAAAAGATCAACACTTGTTTAAACCTGTGCAAAACAGTCAAAACCTGTCCTAACGAGTCTAAAACTGTTAAAATCATTCCAAACTGGTCGAAACCTTTCCAAATAGGTGAAACACCCGTGCAATTTATTCAAAGCCGGTCAAAACCTGTCCAAACCACGTCAACACAGGTGCAAACGAGTCAATACCGATCAGAATTTGTCCAAAACAATGGAAACCTATCTAAAACCATTACAAATAGGTGAAAACTATACCAAACCGGTTGAAACTGGTCGAAACCGGTCAAAACCGTGCAAAACTTGTTAAAGCTTGTGCACATATGTCAAACTCACCTCAACAAACTAGTCCAAACAGGTCAAAACCCGACCAAACCTGTCGAAATCTATTCATCCAGGTCCTAAATAGGTGTATTTGACGTAGAACATGTCCAAACCGAAACTTGTCGAAAACCTGTCTAAACTGTTCACACCCGATAAAAACAGGTCCAAAACTGTGCAAAATGTGTGCACACCTCTTAAAACTTGGCAAAACATGTACAAAACATTCCAAAACGGTTATAACCTGTCCAAACAAGTGAAAAAACCTATGCAAACGAGTCAAAATCGGTTGACAACCGGTGCAAACCTGATCAAAAAACTGTGTAAATCTGTCAAAATCGTTTATAACTATTACAAAACTTGCATAAAACGAGTCAAAATTCAACAAAAATAATTTCAAATCGGTCAAAACTAAAACTAATCGGTCGAAACCTGTCCAAAGAAGTCGAAAACCTGTGCAATTTAGGCCAAACCGGTCAATACATGTCCAATCTAGGTCAAAATATAAGCATACGAGTCAAAACCTGTTAAAACTTCCTAAAACAAGTTTTTGACTGACCAAAACCGATAAAAAGTACTCAAAATCTGTGTAAAGCTTTCCAATCCTGTCGAAAACATGTCAAAACTTATCACACCAGTCTATATCTGTCCACAACCATTCCAAACCCATCAAAACGGATAAAAACCGGTGCAAACCTTTTCCAAACGAATCAAAACTGGTCAAAACCTATTCAAACCAATTAAAATTTTGTGCAAACGACTAAAAACATGTTAAAACCAGTCAAAACTATTCAAAACGGATGAAAACGGGACAAAATCTGTCCAAAGTAGTCCAAAACTTTGGCAAACGAGTTAAAACTGGGTAAGATATGGCCACATCGGTTCAAAACCAGTGAAAACAATCTAAAATCTGTGAAAACGATTCAAAACCAATTGAAACCGATCGAAACATGTCTAAACTGAGTGAATACCGGTCAAAACCTCTCCACACAGGAATAAAATATGTGCAAATTTGTTAAAACCGGTTAAAACCTATTAAAACCATTTTAAACCAGTCAAAACCTGTCGGAATCAGTCCAAACCATACGCAAATGAGTAAAAACTGGTACAAATAACTCCAAACCGGTTTTAAACAGGTCAACACCAACCAAAAAAAAAGTCAAAACCTGTGCAAATATGTTAAAACCTCAAAAATTCAGTTGGAAACTGTCCAAAGCGGTCAAAACCTGTCGTAACCATTCCAAACAAGTCGAAACTCGACCAGACCTGTCCATGAGGTCCACAATAGGTGCAATTTATTCAAAACCTGTCCAAGCTGGTCCAAACCAGTGTAAAACCGATGCAAACGAGTTGATACCGATCAAAACCTGTCCAAACCTGTGCAAAATCTGTGGAAACCTGTCAAAACTTTTCCGAACCAGTCTAAAACCTTTCCAAACGAGTTAAAACTGGTCAAAACCTGTGTATACTGTTTTAAATCTTTCAAAATCGATCAACATTCGTCAAAACTTTTGCAAAACATTTAAAACCTGTCCAAACAAGTCAAAACCTGTTAGAAATTATTCGAAACAGGTCGAAACCTGTCCAACCTGGTCCAAAACAGGTTCAAAGGAGTCAAAATCTATATAAAATTGTCAAAACCTGTGCACACCTGTCAAATCCTCACAGAACCAGTTCGAAATCTGTCCAAAGCGGTCCAAACCTGTCGTAAAATAGGTTTAATTGATTTAAAACCTGTCCAAACTGGTCCAAACTAGTGTGAAACATATGCAAACTGATCGGTACCTGTCCACAGCAGTTTCAAACTTGTCAAAAGCGATAGAAACTGGTTCAAACCTGTACAAAATCTGTGGAAACTTGTCATAACTTTTTCAAACCAGACCGAAACCATTAGAAGCGGTCAAAACCTGTTGCAAACGAGTCAAAACTGGTCAAAACCTGTCTATACATTTGTCAAAAATTGTGCAAAAGATTCAAAACCAGGTTTAGATAGACTTAGTATGGTTGGGGTTTCACATGTTTTGATTACTTCTGGACAATTTTGGACAAGTTTATAAAAGGTTTTCGACCGGTTTTGAAACTTTTGCACGGTTTTGGTCAATTTTGTTCGGTTTGAAACCAGTGTGAGCAAGTTTTACCTAGTTTTGACTATTTTGCAACATGTTTTGACAGAGTTTAAGTTAGTATAGGAACAAACTGGTCCGAAACCAGTGCAAAAACTCAAAACCTTTCAAAATATGTGGAAACAAACTCAAAACCAGTCAAAATCAGTAAAAAACCGGTGCAAACCTATTCAAAACCAAACACCTTATCTCATCTGTCCATATCTGTCCACAACCATTCTAAACCTGTTATATCAATCAAAACAGATAAAAAGCGGTGATTATTGGTGCAATTTGGTCCAAACCTTTTGCAAACGATTCAAAACTGATCAAAATCTATTCAAAACAGTTGATATTCTATGCAAACGACTTAAAACAGGTTAAAACCAGTCAAAACTATTCAAAACAAATGAAAACGGGACACAACCTGTCCAAAGCAGTCCAAAACTCGGGCAAACGAGTCCACATCTGTTCCTACCAGGTCTAAAATATTTGCAATTGATTCAAATTCTATAGAATCTGGTCAAAACCAGTCCATAATCTGTGCAAACGACAAAAAACTGATAAAAAACTCTCAAAACAATTTTTAAACAGGTCAAAACCAATGAATACCGGGCAATCTGGTCCAAACATTGTCCAAACCGGTAAAAACCGATCGAAATTGGTCAAAACCGGTGTAAACTAGTCAAAATTTGCCAAAACATGTCCGAACTCGTTTCAAACAATTCAAAACAAACAAAACCGGTCAAAACCTGTAGACATTAGTCCAAAACCTGTTTAAACGTGTACAAAGCTGGTACAAATCAGTATAAACCGCTTTTAAACTTGTTTTAAAAACCGTTCGATAGAGGTCAAAAACCTGTACAATAGATTCAAAACTAGTAAAACTCTGTTAATACATGTTTTAAAACTGTAAAAAGATCAACACTTGTTTAAACCTGTGCAAAACAGTCAAAACCTGTCCTAACGAGTCTAAAACTGTTAAAAATCATTCCAAACTGGTCGAAACCTGTCCAACTAGGTTAAACACCCGTGCAATTTATTCAAAGCCGGTCAAAACCTGTCCAAACCACGTCAACACAGGTGCAAACGAGTCAATACCGATCAGAATTTGTCCAAAACAATGGAAACCTATCTAAAACCATTACAAATAGGTGAACACTATACCAAACCGGTTGAAACTGGTCAAAACCGGTCAAAACCGTGCAAAACTTGTTAAAGCTTGTGCACATATGTCAAACTCACCTCACCAAACTAGTCCAAACAGGTCAAAACCCGACCAAACCTGTCGAAATCTATTCATCCAGGTCCTAAATAGGTGTATTTGACGTAGAACATGTCCAAACCGAAACTTGTCGAAAACCTGTCTAAACTGTTCACACCCGATAAAAACAGGTCCAAAACTGTGCAAAATGTGTGCACACCTCTTAAAACTTGGCAAAACATGTACAAAACATTCCAAAACGGTTATAACCTGTCCAAACAAGTGAAAAAACCTATGCAAACGAGTCAAAATCGGTTGACAACCGGTGCAAACCTGATCAAAAAACTGTGTAAACCTGTCAAAATCGTTTATAACTATTACAAAACCGGCATAAAACGAGTCAAAATTCAACAAAAATAATTTCAAATCGGTCAAAACTAAAAGTAATCGGTCGAAACCTGTCCAAAGAAGTCGAAAACCTGTGCAATTTAGGCCAAACCGGTCAAGACATGTCCAATCTAGGTCAAAATATAAGCATACGAGTCAAAACCTGTTAAAACTTCCTAAAACAAGTTTTTGACTGACCAAAACCGATAAAAAGTACTCAAAATCTGTGTAAAGCTATCCAATCCTGTCGAAAACATGTCAAAACTTATCACACCAGTCTATATCTGTCCACAACCATTCCAAACCCATCAAAACGGATAAAAACCGGTGCAAACCTTTTCCAAACGAATCAAAACTGGTCAAAACCTATTCAAACCAATTAAAATTTTGTGCAAACGACTAAAAACATGTTAAAACCAGTCAAAACTATTCAAAACGGATGAAAACGGGACAAAATCTGTCCAAAGTAGTCCAAAACTTTGGCAAACGAGTTAAAACTGGGTAAGATATGGCCACATCGGTTCAAAACCAGTGAAAACAATCTAAAATCTGTGAAAACGATTCAAAACCAATTGAAACCGATCGAAACATGTCTAAACTGAGTGAATACCGGTCAAAACCTCTCCACACAGGAATAAAATATGTGCAAATTTGTTAAAACCGGTTAAAACCTATTAAAACCATTTTAAACCAGTCAAAACCTGTCGGAATCAGTCCAAAACATACGCAAATGAGTAAAAACTGGTACAAATAACTCCAAACCGGTTTTAAACAGGTCAACACCAACCAAAAAAAATGTCAAAACCTGTGCAAATATGTTAAAACCTCAAAAATTCAATTGGAAACTGTCCAAAGCGGTCAAAACCTGTCGTAACCATTCCAAACAAGTCGAAACTCGACCAGACCTGTCCATGAGGTCCACAATAGGTGCAATTTATTCAAAACCTGTCCAAGCTGGTCCAAACCAGTGTAAAACCGATGCAAACGAGTTGATACCGATCAAAACCTGTCCAAACCTGTGCAAAATCTGTGGAAACCTGTCAAAACTTTTCCGAACCAGTCTAAAACCTTTCCAAACGAGTTAAAACTGGTCAAAACCTGTGTATACTGTTTTAAATCTTTCAAAATCGATCAACATTCGTCAAAACTTTTGCAAAACATTTAAAACCTGTCCAAACAAGTCAAAACCTGTTAGAAATTATTCGAAACAGGTCGAAACCTGTCCAACCTGGTCCAAAACAGGTTCAAAGGAGTCAAAATCTATATAAAATTGTCAGAACCTGTGCACACCTGTCAAATCCTCACAGAACCAGTTCGAAATCTGTCCAAAGCGGTTCAAACCTGTCGTAAAATAGGTTTAATTGATTTAAAACCTGTCCAAACTGGTCCAAACTAGTGTGAAACATATGCAAACTGATCGGTACCTGTCCACAGCAGTTTCAAACTTGTCAAAAGCGATAGAAACTGGTTCAAACCTGTACAAAATCTGTGGAAACTTGTCATAACTTTTTCAAACCAGACCGAAACCATTAGAAGCCATCAAAACCTGTTGCAAACGAGTCAAAACTGGTCAAAACCTGTCTATACATTTGTCAAAAATTGTGCAAAAGATTCAAAACCAGGTTTAGATAGACTTAGTCTGGTTGGGGTTTCATGTGTTTTGATTACTTCTGGACAATTTTGGACAAGTTTATAAAAGGTTTTCGACCGGTTTTGAAACTTTTGCACGGTTTTGGTCAATTTTGTTCGGTTTGAAACCAGTGTGAGCAAGTTTTACCTAGTTTTGACTATTTTGCAACATGTTTTGACAGAGTTTAAGTTAGTCCGAAACCAGTGCAAAAACTCAAAACCGTTCAAAATCTGTGGAAACAAACTCAAAACCAGTCAAAATCAGTAAAAAACCGGTGCAAACATATTCAAAACCAAACACCTTATCTCATCTGTCCATATCTGTCCACAACCATTCTAAACCTGGTATATCAATCAAAACAGATAAAAAGCGGTGATTATTGGTGCAATTTGGTCCAAACCTTTTGCAAACGAATCAAAACTGATCAAAATCTATTCAAAACAGTTGATATTCTATGCAAACGACTTAAAACAGGTTAAAACCAGTCAAAACTATTCAAAACAAATGAAAACGGGACACAACCTGTCAAAAGCAGTCCAAAACTCGGGCAAACGAGTCCACATCTGTTCCTACCAGGTCTAAAATATTTGCAATTGATTCAAATTCTATAGAATCTGGTCAAAACCAGTCCATAATCTGTGCAAACGACAAAGAACTGATAAAAAACTCTCAAAACAATTTTTAAACAGGTGAAAACCAATGAATACCGGGCAATCTGGTCCAAACATTGTCCAAACCGGTAAAAACCGATCGAAATTGGTCAAAACCGGTGTAAACTAGTCAAAATTTGCCAAAACATGTCCGAACTCGTTTCAAACAATTCAAAACAAACAAAACCGGTCAAAACCTGTAGACATTAGTCCAAAACCTGTTTAAACGTGTACAAAGCTGGTACAAATCAGTATAAGCCGCTTTTGAACTTGTTTTAAAAACCGTTCGATAGAGGTCAAAAACCTGTACAATAGATTCAAAACTAGTAAAACTCTGTTAATACAGGTTTTAAAACTGTAAAAAGATCAACACTTGTTTAAACCTGTGCAAAAAAGTCAAAACCTGTCCTAACGAGTCTAAACCTGTTAAAAATCATTCCAAACTGGTCGAAACCTGTCCAACTAGGTCAAACACCCGTGCAATTTATTCAAAGCCGGTCAAAACCTGTCCAAACCACGTCAAAACAGGTGCAACCGAGTCAATACCGATCAGAATTTGTCCAAAACAATGGAAACCTATCTAAAACCATTACAAATAGGTGAAAACTATACCAAACCGGTTGAAACTGGTCAAAACCGGTCAAAACCGTGCAAAACTTGTTAAAGCTTGTGCACATATGTCAAACTCACCTCACCAAACTAGTCCAAACAGGTCAAAACCCGACCAAACCTGTCGAAATCTATTCATCCAGGTCCTAAATAGGTGTATTTGACGTAGAACATGTCCAAACCGATCGAAACCTGTCTAAACTGTTCACACCCGATAAAAACAGGTCCAAAACTGTGCAAAATGTGTGCACACCTCTTAAAACTTGGCAAAACATGTACAAAACATTCCAAAACGGTTATAACCTGTCCAAACAAGTGAAAAACCTATGCAAACGAGTCAAAATCGGTTGACAACCGATGCAAACCTGATCAAAAAACTGTGTAAACCTGTCAAAATCGTTTATAACTATTACAAAACCGGCATAAAACGAGTCAAAATTCAACAAAAATAATTTCAAATCGGTCAAAACTAAAAGTAATCGGTCGAAACCTGTCCAAAGAAGTCGAAAACCTGTGCAATTTAGGCCAAACCGGTCAAGACATGTCCAATCTAGGTCAAAATATAAGCATACGAGTCAAAACCTGTTAAAACTTCCTAAAACAAGTTTTTGACTGACCAAAACCGATAAAAAGTACTCAAAATCTGTGTAAAGCTATCCAATCCTGTCGAAAACATGTCAAAACTTATCACACCAGTCTATATCTGTCCACAACCATTCCAAACCCATCAAAACGGATAAAAACCGGTGCAAACCTTTTCCAAACGAATGAAAACTGGTCAAAACCTATTCAAACCAATTAAAATTTTGTGCAAACGACTAAAAACATGTTAAAACCAGTCAAAACTATTCAAAACGGATGGAAACGGGACAAAATCTGTCCAAAGTAGTCCAAAACTTTGGCAAACGAGTTAAAACTGGGTAAGATATGGCCACATCGGTTCAAAACCAGTGAAAACAATCTAAAATCTGTGAAAACGATTCAAAACCAATTGAAACCGATCGAAACATGTCTAAACTGAGTGAATACCGGTCAAAACCTCTCCACACAGGAATAAAATATGTGCAAATTTGTTAAAACCGGTTAAAACCTATTAAAACCATTTTAAACCAGTCAAAACCTGTCGGAATCAGTCCAAAACATACGCAAATGAGTAAAAACTGGTACAAATAACTCCAAACCGGTTTTAAACAGGTCAACACCAACCAAAAAAATGTCAAAACCTGTGCAAATATGTTAAAAGCTCAAAAATCCAGTTGGAAACTGTCCAAAGCGGTCAAAACCTGTCGTAACCATTCCAAACAAGTCGAAACTCGACCAGACCTGTCCATGAGGTCCACAATAGGTGCAATTTATTCAAAACCTGTCCAAGCTGGTCCAAACCAGTGTAAAACCGATGCAAACGAGTTGATACCGATCAAAACCTGTCCAAACCTGTGCAAAATCTGTGGAAACCTGTCAAAACTTTTCCGAACCAGTCTAAAACCTTTCCAAACGAGTTAAAACTGGTCAAAACCTGTGTATACTGTTTTAAATCTTTCAAAATCGATCAACATTCGTCAAAACTTTTGCAAAACATTTAAAACCTGTCCAAACAAGTCAAAACCTGTTAGAAATTATTCGAAACAGGTCGAAACCTGTCCAACCTGGTCCAAAACAGGTTCAAAGGAGTCAAAATCTATATAAAATTGTCAAAACCTGTGCACACCTGTCAAATCCTCACAGAACCAGTTCGAAATCTGTCCAAAGCGGTCCAAACCTGTCGTAAAATAGGTTTAATTGATTTAAAACCTGTCCAAACTGGTCCAAACTAGTGTGAAACATATGCAAACTGATCGGAACCTGTCCACAGCAGTTTCAAACTTGTCAAAAGCGATAGAAACTGGTTCAAACCTGTACAAAATCTGTGGAAACTTGTCATAACTTTTTCAAACCAGACCGAAACCATTAGAAGCGGTCAAAACCTATTGCAAACGAGTCAAAACTGGTCAAAACCTGTCTATACATTTGTCAAAAATTGTGCAAAAGATTCAAAACCAGGTTTAGATAGACTTAGTATGGTTGGGGTTTCACGTGTTTTGATTACTTCTGGACAATTTTGGACAAGTTTATAAAAGGTTTTCGACCGGTTTTGAAACTTTTGCACGGTTTTGGTCAATTTTGTTCGGTTTGAAACCAGTGTGAGCAAGTTTTACCTAGTTTTGACTATTTTGCAACATGTTTTGACAGAGTTTAAGTTAGTATAGGAACAAACTGGTCCGAAACCAGTGCAAAAACTCAAAACCTTTCAAAATATGTGGAAACAAACTCAAAACCAGTCAAAATCAGTAAAAAACCGGTGCAAACCTATTCAAAACCAAACACCTTATCTCATCTGTCCATATCTGTCCACAACCATTCTAAACCTGTTATACCAATCAAAACAGATAAAAAGCGGTGATTATTGGTGCAATTTGGTCCAAACCTTTTGCAAACGACTTAAAACAGGTTAAAACCAGTCAAAACTATTCAAAACAAATGAAAACGGGACACAACCTGTCCAAAGCAGTCCAAAACTTGGGCAAACGAGTCCACATCTGTTCCTACCAGGTCTAAAATATTTGCAATTGATTCAAATTCTATAGAATCTGGTCAAAACCAGTCCATAATCTGTGCAAACGACAAAAAACTGATAAAAAACTCTCAAAACAATTTTTAAACAGGTCAAAACCAATGAATACCGGGCAATCTGGTCCAAACATTGTCCAAACCGGTAAAAACCGATCGAAATTGGTCAAAACCGGTGTAAACTAGTCAAAATTTGCCAAAACATGTCCGAACTCGTTTCAAACAATTCAAAACAAACAAAACCGGTCAAAACCTGTAGACATTAGTCCAAAACCTGTTTAAACGTGTACAAAGCTGGTACAAATCAGTATAAACCGCTTTTAAACTTGTTTTAAAAACCGTTCGATAGAGGTCAAAAACCTGTACAATAGATTCAAAACTAGTAAAACTCTGTTAATACATGTTTTAAAACTGTAAAAAGATCAACACTTGTTTAAACCTGTGCAAAACAGTCAAAACCTGTCCTAACGAGTCTAAACCTGTTAAAAATCATTCCAAACTGGTCGAAACCCGTCCAACTAGGTTAAACACCCGTGCAATTTATTCAAAGCCGGTCAAAACCTGTCCAAACCACGTCAACACAGGTGCAAACGAGTCAATACCGATCAGAATTTGTCCAAAACAATGGAAACCTATCTAAAACCATTACAAATAGGTGAAAACTATACCAAACCGGTTGAAACTGGTCAAAACCGGTCAAGGTTAGGGTCAAAACCGTGCAAAACTTGTTAAGGCTTGTGCACATATGTCAAACTCACCTCACCAAACTAGTCCAAACAGGTCAAAACCCGACCAAACCTGTCGAAATCTATTCATCCAGGTCCTAAATAGGTGTATTTGACGTAGAACATGTCCAAACCGATCGAAACCTGTCTAAACTGTTCACACCCGATAAAAACAGGTCCAAAACTGTGCAAAATGTGTGCACACCTCTTAAAACTTGGCAAAACATGTACAAAACATTCCAAAACGGTTATAACCTGTCCAAACAAGTGAAAAAACCTATGCAAACGAGTCAAAATCGGTTGACAACCGGTGCAAACCTGATAAAAAAAACTGTGTAAACCTGTCAAAATCGTTTATAACTATTACAAAACCGGCATAAAACGAGTCAAAATTCAACAAAAATAATTTCAAATCGGTCAAAACCAAAACTAATCGGTCGAAACCTGTCCAAAGAAGTCGAAAACCTGTGCAATTTAGGCCAAACCGGTCAAGACATGTCCAATCTAGGTCAAAATATAAGCATACGAGTCAAAACCTGTTAAAACTTCCAAAAACAAGTTTTTGACTGACCAAAACCGATAAAAAGTACTCAAAATCTGTGTAAACCTATCCAATCCTGTCGAAAACATGTCAAAACTTATCACACCTGTCTATATCTGTCCACAACCATTCCAAACCCATCAAAGCGGATAAAAACCGGTGCAAACCTTTTCCAAACGAATGAAAACTGGTCAAAACCTATTCAAACCAATTAAAATTTTGTGCAAACGACTAAAAACATGTTAAAACCAGTCAAAACTATTCAAAACGGATGAAAACGGGACAAAATCTGTCCAAAGTAGTCCAAAACTTTGGCAAACGAGTTAAAACTGGGTAAGATATGGCCACATCGGTTCAAAACCAGTGAAAACAATCTAAAATCAGTGAAAACGATTCGAAACCAATTGAAACCGATCGAAACATGTCTAAACTGAGTGAATACCGATCAAAACCTCTCCACACAGGAATAAAATATGTGCAAATTTGTTAAAACCGGTTAAAACATATTAAAACCATTTTAAACCAGTCAAAACCTGTCGGAATCAGTCCAAAACATACGCAAATGAGTAAAAACTGGTACAAATAACTCCAAACGGGTTTTAAACAGGTCAACAGCAATAAAGCAATAAAAAAAAACATATCAAAACCTGTGCAAATATGTTAAAACATCAAAAGTCTACTTGGAAACCTGTCCAAAGCGGTCAAAACCTGTCCATACGACCAAACGAGTCAAAACCGATCAGAATTTGTCTAAAACAATGAAAACCTTTACAAATAGGTGAAAAATATACCAAACCGGTTCAAACTTGTACAACCAGGTCCAAAACCGATGCAATTTGGGTAAAGCATGTCAAAACCTTTCCAATCTAGGTCATAACAGATGCATACGATCAAAACCTGTCGAAACCGATTAAAACTTGCTGAAAACCATTCCAAACCAGAGCAAGCTGTCATAATCAGGCCAAAAGCAATGCAAACGAGTCAAAACTATAGTACAAATCAGTCAAAACCGTTTTAAAACTGGTCAAAACCGGTTAAAACCGTGCAAAACTTGTTAAAACATGTGCACATATGTCAAAACCTCACCAAACTAGTCCAAACAGGTAAAAACCCGACCAAACCTTTCGAAATCTATTAATCCAGGTCCAAAATAGGTGCATTTGACGCAGAACCTTTCCAAACATGTCCAAACCGATCGAAAACCGTCTACACCAAATCGTACTTTGTTCAAGCCCTTCTATTAGAAGGGAAACATTGACCACGGGCGGTGGTGTGTGTTTCCCGAGAGCATTGATCAATGGCCCCGGGAAACCGTCGGAAGAAAGACGTACTTCGTTCAAGCCCTCCAATTAGAAGGGAAACATTGACCACGGGCGGTGGTGTGTGTTTCCCGGGAGGATTGATCGCAGGCTCCGGGAAACTGTCGGAAGAAAGACGTACTTCGTTCAAGCCCTCCAATTAGAAGGGAAACATTGACCACGGGCGTTGTTGTTTGTTTCCCGGGAGGATTGATCGCAGGCTCCGGGAAACCGTCGGAAGAAAGACGTACTTCGTTCAAGCCCTCCTGTTAGAAGGGGATTACCGACCACGGGCGGTGCTTTCGGTCTCCCGGGAGGATTGATCAGTGGCCCCGGGAAACTGTCGGAAGAAAGACGTACTTCGTTCAAGCCCTCCAGTTAGAAGGGAAACACCGACCACGGGCGGTGGTGTGGGTTTCCTGGGAGGAGTGATCGCTGTCCCCGGAAAAACAGTACGGCGAAAGAAGTACTCGGCAGAGAGGCGTTTTCAGCGGGGGTCCGACAAACAAAACCGGTCAAAACCTGTAGACATTAGTCCAAAACCTGTTTAAACGTGTCCAAAGCTGGTACAAATCAGTATAAACCGCTTTTAAACTTGTTTTAAAAACCGTTCGATAGAGGTCAAAAACCTGTACAATAGATTCAAAACTAGTAAAACTCTGTTAATACAGGTTTTAAAACTGTAAAAAGATCAACACTTGTTTAAACCTGTGCAAAACAGCCAAAACCTGTCCTAACGAGTCTAAACCTGTTAAAAATCATTCCAAGCTGGTCGAAACCTGTCCAACTAGGTCAAACACCCGTGCAATTTATTCAAAGCCGGTCAAAACCTTTCCAAACCATGTCAAAACAGGTGCAAACGAGTGAATACCGATCAGAATTTGTCCAAAACAATGGAAACCTATCTAAAACCATTACAAATAGGTGAACACTATACCAAACCGGTTGAAACTGGTCAAAACCGGTCAAAACCGTGCAAAACTTGTTAAAGCTTGTGCACATATATCAAACTCACCTCACCAAACTAGTCCAAACAGGTCAAAACCCGACCAAACCTGTCGAAATATATTCATCCAGGTCCTAAATAGGTGCATTTGACGTAGAACATGTCCAAACCGATCGAAACCTGTCTATACAATTTTAAACTGTTCACACCCGATAAAAACAGGTCCAAAACTGTGCAAAAATGTGTGCACACCTCTTAAAACTTGGCAAAACATGTACAAAACATTCCAAAACGGTTATAACCTGTCCAAACAAGTGAAAAAACCTATTCAAACGAGTCAAAATCGGTTGACAACCGGTGCAAACCTGATCAAAAAACTGTGTAAACCTGTCAAAATCGTTTATAACTATTACAAAACCGGCATAAAACGAGTCAAAATTCAACAAAAATAATTTCAAATCGGTCAAAACCAAAACTAATCGGTCGAAACCTGTCCAAAGAAGTCGAAAACCTGTGCAATTTAGGCCAAACCGGTCAAGACATGTCCAATCTAGGTCAAAGTATATGCATACGAGTCAAAACCTGTTAAAACTTCCAAAAACAGGTTTTTGACTGACCAAAACCGATAAAATAGTACTCAAAATCTGTGTAAACCTATCTAATCCTGTCGAAAACATGTCAAAACTTATCACACCTGTCTATATCTGTCCACAACCATTCCAAATCCATCAAAAAGGATAAAAATCGGTGCAAACCTTTTCCAAACGAATCAAAACTGGTCAAAACCTATTCAAACCAATTAAAATTCTGTGCAAACGACTAAAAACATGTTAAAACCAGTCAAAACGGATGAAAACGGGACAAAATCTGTCCAAAGTAGTCCAAAACTTTGGCAAACGAGTTGAAACTGGGTAAGATATGGCCACATCGTTTCAAAACCAGTGAAAACAATCTAAAATCTGTGAAAACGATTCAAAACCAATTGAAACCGATCGAAACATGTCTAAACTGAGTGAATACCGGTCAAAACCTCTCCACACAGGAATAAAATATGTGCAAATTTGTTAAAACCGGTTAAAACCTATTAAAACCATTTTAAACCAGTCAAAACCTGTCGGAATCAGTTCAAAACATACGCAAATGAGTAAAAACAGGTACACATCACTCCAAACGGGTTTTAAACAGGTCAACAGCAATAAAAAAAAAACATATCAAAACCTGTGCAAATATGTTAAAACATCAAAAGTCTACTTGGAAACCTGTCCAAAGCGGTCAAAACCTGTCCGTACGACCAAACGAGTCAAAACCGATCAGAATTTGTCTAAAACAATGAAAACCTTTACAAATAGGTGAAATATATACCAAACCGGTTCAAACTTGTACAACCAGGTCCAAAACCGATGCAATTTGGGTAAAGCATGTCAAAACCTTTCCCATCTAGGTCATAACAGATGCATACGATCAAAACCTGTCGAAACCGATTAAAACTTGCTGAAAACCATTCCAAACCAGAGCAAGCTGTCATAATCAGGCCAAAAGCAATGCAAACGAGTCAAAACTATAGTACAAATCAGTCAAAACCGTTTTAAAAGTGGTCAAAACCGGTTAAAACCGTGCAAAGCTTGTTAAAACATGTGCACATATGTCAAAACCTCACCAAACTAGTCCAAACAGGTAAAAACCCGACCAAACCTTTCGAAATCTATTAATCCAGGTCCAAAATAGGTGCATTTGACGCAGAACCTTTCCAAACATGTCCAAACCGATCGAAAACCGTCTACACCAAATCGTACTTTGTTCAAGCCCTTCTATTAGAAGGGAAACATTGACCACGGGCGGTGGTGTGTGTTTCCCGAGAGCATTGATCAATGGCCCCGGGAAACCGTCGGAAGAAAGACGTACTTCGTTCAAGACCTCCAGTTAGAAGAGAAACACCGACCACGGGCGGTGGTGTTTGTTTCCCGGGAGCATTGGTCACTGGCCCCGGGATACCGTCAAAGGAATGTCGCACTTTGTTCAATCCCTTCTATTAGAAAGGAAACATTGACCACAGGGCGGTGGTGTCGGTCTACCGGGAGCATTGATCAGTGGCCCCGGGATACCGTCGGAAGAAAGACGTACTTTGTCCAAGACCTTTTATTAGAAGGGAAACATTGACCACTGGCGGTGGTGTGTGTTTCCAGGGAGCATTGATCAGTGGCCCCGGGAAACCGTCGGAAGAAAGACGTACTTCTTTCAAGCCCTCCTGTTAGAAGGGAAAAACCGACCCCGGGCGGTGGTGTCGGTCTACCGGGAGGATTGATCTTTGGACCCGGGAAACTGTCGGAAGAATGGCGTACTTCTTTCAAGCCCTCCAGTTAGAAGGGAAACACCGACCACGGGCGGTGGTGTCGGTCTAACGGGAGGATTGGTCAGTGGCCCCGGGAAACTGTCGGACGAAAGTCGTACTTTGTTCAAGCCATTCTATTAGAAGAGAAACATTGACCACGGGCGGTGGTGTGTGTTTCCGGGAAGCATTGATCAATGGCCCCGGGAAACCGTCGGAAGAAAGACGTACTTCGTTCAAGCCCACCAGTTAGAAGGGGAACACCGACCACGGGCGGTGGTTTCGGTCACCAGGGAGGATTGATCAGTGGCCCGGGAAACAGTCGGAAGAAAGACGTACTTCGTTCAAGCCCTCCTGTTAGAAGGGAAACACCGACCACGGGCGGTGGTGTCGGTCTACCGGTAGGATTGATCAGTGGCCCCGGGAAACTGTTGGAAGAAAGACGTACTTCGTTCAAGCCCTCCAGATAGAAGGGAAACATTGACCACGACGGTGGTGTATGTTTCCCGGGAGGATTGATCGCATGCTCTGATAAACCGTCGGAAAAAAGACATACTTCGTTCAAGCCCTCCTGTTAGAGGGAAACACCGACCACGGGCGGTGGTGTGTGTTTCCCGGGATGATTGATCGCAGGCTACGGGAAACCGTCGGAAGAAAGACGTACATCGTTCAAGCCCTCCTGTTAGAAGGGAAAGACCGATCACGGGCGATGGTGTCGGTCTACCGGGAGGATTGACCAGTGGCGCCGGGAAACTGTCGGAAGAAAGGCGTACTTCGTTCAAGCCCTCCAGTTAGAAGGGGAACACCGACCACGGGCGGTGGTGTCGGTCTCCCGGGAGGATTGATCAGTGGCCCCGGGAAACCGTCGGAAGAAAGACGTACTTCGTTCAAGCCCTCCTGTTAGAAGGGATACACCTACCCCGGGCGGTGGTGTCGGTCTCCCGGGAGGATTGATCAGTGGCCCAGGGAAACTGTCGGAAGAAAGGCGTACTTCTTTCAAGCCCTCCAGTTAGAAGGGAAACACCGACCACGGGCGGTGTTGTCGGTCTACCGGGAGGATTGATCAGTGACCCCGGGAAACTGTCGGACGAAAGTCGTACTTTGTTCAAGCCCTTCTATTAGAAGAGAAACATTGACCACGGGCAATGGTGTGTGTTTCCCGGAAGCATTGATCAATGGCCCCGGGAAACCGTCGGAAGAAAGACGTACTTCGTTCAAGCCCACCAGTTAGAAGGGGAACACCGACCACGGGCGGTGGTTTAGGTCACCAGGGAGGATTGATCAGTGGCCCCGGGAAACAGTCGGAAGAAAGACGTACTTCGTTCAAGCCCTCCTGTTAGAAGGGAAACACCGAGCACGGGCGGTGGTGTCGGTCTTTCGGGAGGATTGATCAGTGGCCCCGGGAAACCGTCGGAAGAAAGACGTACTTCTTTCAAGCCCTCCTGTTAGAAGGGAAACACCGAGCACGGGCGGTGGTGTCGGTCTCCCGGGAGGATTGATCAGTGGCCCAGGGAAACCGTCGGAAGAAAGACGTACTTCGTTCAAGCCCTCCTGTTAGAAGGGGAACACCGACCTCGGGCGGTGGTTTCGGTCTACTGGGAGGATTGATCAGAGGGCCCGGGAAACTGTCGGAAGAAAGGCGTACTTCGTTCAAGCCCTCCAGTTAGAAGGGAAACACCGACCACGGGCGGCGGTGTGTGGTTCCCGGGAGCATTTTGCAGTGGCCCCGGGAAACTTTCGGACGAAAATCGTACTTTGTTCAAGCCCTTCTATTAGAAATGAAACAAAGACCACGGGCGGTGGTGTGTGTTTCCCTGGAGCATTGATCAATGGCCCCGGGAAAACCGTCGGAAGAAAGATGTACTTCGTTAAAGTCCTCCAGTTAGAAGGGGAACACCGACCACGGGCGGTGGTGTTGGTCTCCCGGGAGGATTGATCAGTGGCCCCGGGAAACCGTCGGAAGAAAGACGTAATTCGTTCAAGCCATCCTGTTAGAAGGGAAACACCGACCACGGGCGGTGGTGTCGGTCTACCGGGAGCATTGATCAGTGGCCCGGGAAACCGTCGGATGAAAGACGTAGTTCGTTCAACCCTCCTATTAGAAGGGAAACACCGACCACGGGCGTTGGTTTCGGTCTACCGGGAGGATTGATCAGTGGCCCCAGGAAACTGTCGGAAGAAAGACGTACTTCGTTCAAGCCCTCCTATTGGAAGGGGAACACCGATCACGGGCGGTGGGGTCGATCTCCCGGGAGGAGTGATCGCAGGCTCCGGGAAACCGTCGGAGGAAAGTCGTACTTCGTTCAAGCCCTTCCATTAGAAGGGAAAAATTGACCACGGGCGATGGTGTGTGTTTCCCGGGAGCATTGATTAATAGCCCCGGGAAACCGTCGGAAGAAAGACGTACTTTGTCCAAGCCCTTCTATTAGAAGAAAAACATTGACCACGGGCGGTGGTGTCGGTCTACCGGGAGCATTGATCAGTGGCCCCGGGATACCGTCGGAAGAAAGACGTACTTTGTCCAAGACCTTTTATTAGAAGGGAAACATTGACCACTGGCGGTGGTGTGTGTTTCCAGGGAGCATTGATCAGTGGCCCCGGGAAACCGTCGGAAGAAAGACGTACTTCTTTCAAGCCCTCCTGTTAGAAGGGAAAAACCGACCCCGGGCGGTGGTGTCGGTCTACCGGGAGGATTGATCTTTGGACCCGGGAAACTGTCGGAAGAAAGGCGTACTTCTTTCAAGCCCTCCAGTTAGAAGGGAAACACCGACCACGGGCGGTGGTGTCGGTCTAACGGGAGGATTGATCAGTGGCCCCGGGAAACTGTCGGACGAAAGTCGTACTTTGTTCAAGCCATTCTATTAGAAGAGAAACATTGACCACGGGCGGTGGTGTGTATTTCCGGGAAGCATTGATCAATGGCCCCGGGAAACCGTCGGAAGAAAGACGTACTTCGTTCAAGCCCACCAGTTAGAAGGGGAACACCGACCACGGGCGGTGGTTTCGGTCACCAGGGAGGATTGATCAGTGGCCCGGGAAACAGTCGGAAGAAAGACGTACTTCGTTCAAGCCCTCCTGTTAGAAGGGAAACACCGACAACGGGCGGTGGTGTCGGTCTTTCGTGAGGATTGATCATTGGCCCCGGGAAACCGTCGGAAGAAAGACGTACTTCGTTCAAGCCCTCCTGTTAGAAGGGAAACACCGACCCCGGGCGGTGGTGTCGGTCTCCCGGGAGGATTGATCAGTGGCCCAGGGAAACTGTCGGAAGAAAGGCGTACTTCTTTCAAGCCCTCCAGTTAGAAGGGAAACACCGACCACGGGCGGTGGTGTCGGTCTACCGGTAGGATTGATCAGTGGCCCCGGGAAACTGTTGGAAGAAAGACGTACTTCGTTCAAGCCCTCCAGATAGAAGGGAAACATTGACCACGACGGTGGTGTATGTTTCCCGGGAGGATTGATCGCATGCTCTGATAAACCGTCGGAAAAAAGACATACTTCGTTCAAGCCCTCCTGTTAGAGGGAAACACCGACCACGGGCGGTGGTGTGTGTTTCCCGGGATGATTGATCGCAGGCTACGGGAAACCGTCGGAAGAAAGACGTACATCGTTCAAGCCCTCCTGTTAGAAGGGAAAGACCGATCACGGGCGATGGTGTCGGTCTACCGGGAGGATTGACCAGTGGCGCCGGGAAACTGTCGGAAGAAAGGCGTACTTCGTTCAAGCCCTTCTATTAGAAGAGAAACATTGACCACGGGCAATGGTGTGTGTTTCCCGGAAGCATTGATCAATGGCCCCGGGAAACCGTCGGAAGAAAGACGTACTTCGTTCAAGCCCACCAGTTAGAAGGGGAACACCGACCACGGGCGGTGGTTTAGGTCACCAGGGAGGATTGATCAGTGGCCCCGGGAAACAGTCGGAAGAAAGACGTACTTCGTTCAAGCCCTCCTGTTAGAAGGGAAACACCGAGCACGGGCGGTGGTGTCGGTCTTTCGGGAGGATTGATCAGTGGCCCCGGGAAACCGTCGGAAGAAAGACGTACTTCTTTCAAGCCCTCCTGTTAGAAGGGAAACACCGAGCACGGGCGGTGGTGTCGGTCTCCCGGGAGGATTGATCAGTGGCCCAGGGAAACCGTCGGAAGAAAGACGTACTTCGTTCAAGCCCTCCTGTTAGAAGGGGAACACCGACCTCGGGCGGTGGTTTCGGTCTACTGGGAGGATTGATCAGAGGGCCCGGGAAACTGTCGGAAGAAAGGCGTACTTCGTTCAAGCCCTCCAGTTAGAAGGGAAACACCGACCACGGGCGGCGGTGTGTGGTTCCCGGGAGCATTTTGCAGTGGCCCCGGGAAACTTTCGGACGAAAATCGTACTTTGTTCAAGCCCTTCTATTAGAAATGAAACAAAGACCACGGGCGGTGGTGTGTGTTTCCCTGGAGCATTGATCAATGGCCCCGGGAAAACCGTCGGAAGAAAGATGTACTTCGTTAAAGTCCTCCAGTTAGAAGGGGAACACCGACCACGGGCGGTGGTGTTGGTCTCCCGGGAGGATTGATCAGTGGCCCCGGGAAACCGTCGGAAGAAAGACGTAATTCGTTCAAGCCATCCTGTTAGAAGGGAAACACCGACCACGGGCGGTGGTGTCGGTCTACCGGGAGCATTGATCAGTGGCCCGGGAAACCGTCGGATGAAAGACGTAGTTCGTTCAACCCTCCTATTAGAAGGGAAACACCGACCACGGGCGTTGGTTTCGGTCTACCGGGAGGATTGATCAGTGGCCCCAGGAAACTGTCGGAAGAAAGACGTACTTCGTTCAAGCCCTCCTATTGGAAGGGGAACACCGATCACGGGCGGTGGGGTCGATCTCCCGGGAGGAGTGATCGCAGGCTCCGGGAAACCGTCGGAGGAAAGTCGTACTTCGTTCAAGCCCTTCCATTAGAAGGGAAAAATTGACCACGGGCGATGGTGTGTGTTTCCCGGGAGCATTGATTAATAGCCCCGGGAAACCGTCGGAAGAAAGACGTACTTTGTCCAAGCCCTTCTATTAGAAGAAAAACATTGACCACGGGCGGTGGTGTCGGTCTACCGGGAGCATTGATCAGTGGCCCCGGGATACCGTCGGAAGAAAGACGTACTTTGTCCAAGACCTTTTATTAGAAGGGAAACATTGACCACTGGCGGTGGTGTGTGTTTCCAGGGAGCATTGATCAGTGGCCCCGGGAAACCGTCGGAAGAAAGACGTACTTCTTTCAAGCCCTCCTGTTAGAAGGGAAAAACCGACCCCGGGCGGTGGTGTCGGTCTACCGGGAGGATTGATCTTTGGACCCGGGAAACTGTCGGAAGAAAGGCGTACTTCTTTCAAGCCCTCCAGTTAGAAGGGAAACACCGACCACGGGCGGTGGTGTCGGTCTAACGGGAGGATTGATCAGTGGCCCCGGGAAACTGTCGGACGAAAGTCGTACTTTGTTCAAGCCATTCTATTAGAAGAGAAACATTGACCACGGGCGGTGGTGTGTATTTCCGGGAAGCATTGATCAATGGCCCCGGGAAACCGTCGGAAGAAAGACGTACTTCGTTCAAGCCCACCAGTTAGAAGGGGAACACCGACCACGGGCGGTGGTTTCGGTCACCAGGGAGGATTGATCAGTGGCCCGGGAAACAGTCGGAAGAAAGACGTACTTCGTTCAAGCCCTCCTGTTAGAAGGGAAACACCGACAACGGGCGGTGGTGTCGGTCTTTCGTGAGGATTGATCATTGGCCCCGGGAAACCGTCGGAAGAAAGACGTACTTCGTTCAAGCCCTCCTGTTAGAAGGGAAACACCGACCACGGGCGGTGGTGTCGGTCTACCGGTAGGATTGATCAGTGGCCCCGGGAAACTGTTGGAAGAAAGACGTACTTCGTTCAAGCCCTCCAGATAGAAGGGAAACATTGACCACGACGGTGGTGTATGTTTCCCGGGAGGATTGATCGCATGCTCTGATAAACCGTCGGAAAAAAGACGTACTTCGTTCAAGCCCTCCTGTTAGAGGGAAACACCGACCACGGGCGGTGGTGTGTGTTTCCCGGGATGATTGATCGCAGGCTACGGGAAACCGTCGGAAGAAAGACAAACATCGTTCAAGCCCTCCTGTTAGAAGGGAAAGACCGATCACGGGCGATGGTGTCGGTCTACCGGGAGGATTGACCAGTGGCGCCGGGAAACTGTCGGAAGAAAGGCGTACTTCGTTCAAGCCCTCCAGTTAGAAGGGGAACACCGACCACGGGCGGTGGTGTCGGTCTCCCGGGAGGATTGATCAGTGGCCCCGGGAAACCGTCGGAAGAAAGACGTACTTCGTTCAAGCCCTCCTGTTAGAAGGGAAACACCGACCCCGGGCGGTGGTGTCGGTCTCCCGGGAGGATTGATCAGTGGCCCAGGGAAACTGTCGGAAGAAAGGCGTACTTCTTCCAAGCCCTCCAGTTAGAAGGGAAACACCGACCACGGGCGGTGGTGTCGGTCTACCGGGAGGATTGATCAGTGACCCCGGGAAACTGTCGGACGAAAGTCGTACTTTGTTCAAGCCCTTCTATTAGAAGAGAAACATTGACCACGGGCAATGGTGTGTGTTTCCCGGAAGCATTGATCAATGGCCCCGGGAAACCGTCGGAAGAAAGACGTACTTCGTTCAAGCCCACCAGTTAGAAGGGGAACACCGACCACGGGCGGTGGTTTCGGTCACCAGGGAGGATTGATCAGTGGCCCCGGGAAACAGTCGAAAGAAAGACGTACTTCTTTCAAGCCCTCCTGTTAGAAGGGAAACACCGAGCACGGGCGGTGGTGTCGGTCTCCCGGGAGGATTGATCAGTGGCCCAGGGAAACCGTCGGAAGAAAGACGTACTTCGTTCAAGCCCTCCTGTTAGAAGGGGAACACCGACCTCGGGCGGTGGTTTCGGTCTACTGGGAGGATTGATCAGAGGGCCCGGGAAACTGTCGGAAGAAAGGCGTACTTCGTTCAAGCCCTCCAGTTAGAAGGGAAACACCGACCACGGGCGGCGGTGTGTGGTTCCCGGGAGCATTTTGCAGTGGCCCCGGGAAACTTTCGGACGAAAATCGTACTTTGTTCAAGCCCTTCTATTAGAAATGAAACAAAGACCACGGGCGGTGGTGTGTGTTTCCCTGGAGCATTGATCAATGGCCCCGGGAAAACCGTCGGAAGAAAGATGTACTTCGTTAAAGTCCTCCAGTTAGAAGGGGAACACCGACCACGGGCGGTGGTGTTGGTCTCCCGGGAGGATTGATCAGTGGCCCCGGGAAACCGTCGGAAGAAAGACGTAATTCGTTCAAGCCATCCTGTTAGAAGGGAAACACCGACCACGGGCGGTGGTGTCGGTCTACCGGGAGCATTGATCAGTGGCCCGGGAAACCGTCGGATGAAAGACGTAGTTCGTTCAACCCTCCTGTTAGAAGGGAAACACCGACCACGGGCGTTGGTTTCGGTCTACCGGGAGGATTGATCAGTGGCCCCAGGAAACTGTCGGAAGAAAGACGTACTTCGTTCAAGCCCTCCTATTGGAAGGGGAACACCGATCACGGGCGGTGGGGTCGATCTCCCGGGAGGAGTGATCACAGGCTCCGGGAAACCGTCGGAGGAAAGTCGTACTTCGTTCAAGCCCTTCCATTAGAAGGGAAAAATTGACCACGGGCGATGGTGTGTGTTTCCCGGGAGCATTGATCAATAGCCCCGGGAAACCGTCGGAAGAAAGACATACTTTGTCCAAGCCCTTCTATTAGAAGAAAAACATTGACCACGGGCGGTGGTGTGTTTCCCGGGAGCATTGATCAGTGGCCCCTTGAAACCGTCGGAAGAAAGACGTACTTCGTTCAAGCCCTCCTGTTAGAAGGGAAACACCGACCACGGGCGGTGGTGTCGGTCTACCGGGAGGATTGATCAGTGGCCCCGGGAAACTGTCGGAAGAAAGGCGTGCTTCTTTCAAGCCCTCCAGTTAGAAGGGAAACACCGACCACGGGCGGTGGTGTCGGTCTACCGGGAGGATTGATCAGTGGCCCCGGGAAACTGTCGGACGAAAGTCGTACTTTGTTCAAGCCCTTCTATTAGAAGGGAAACATTGACCACGGGCGGTGGTGTGTGTTCCCCGGAAGCATTGATCAATGGCCCCGGGAAACCGTCTGAAGAAAGACGTACTTCGTTCAAGCCCACCAGTTAGAAGGGGAACACCGACCACAATCGGTGGTGTCGGTCTCCCGGGAGCATTGATCAGTGGCCCCGGGAAACCGTCTAGATAGAATAGTTAGTTAGAATAGTTAGATAGAATAGTTAGATAGAATAGTTAGTTAGAATAGTTAGATAGAATAGTTAGATAGAATAGTTAGATAGAATAGTCAGTTAGAATAGTTAGATAGAATATTTAGATAGAATAGTTAGTTAGAATAGTTAGACTAATCTAACTATTCTAACTAACTAACTAACTAACTAACTAACTAACTAACTAACTAACTAACTATTCTATCTAACTATTCTATCTAACTATTCTATCTAACTATTCTATCTAACTATTCTAACTAACTATTCTATCTAACTATTCTAACTGACTATTCTATCTAACCATTCTAACTAACTATTCTATCTAACTATTCTAACTAACTATTCTATCTAACTATTCTATCTAACTATTCTATCTAACTATTCTATCTAACTATTCTAACTAACTATTCTATCTAACTATTCTAACTGACTATTCTATCTAACTATTCTATCTAACTATTCTATCTAATTATTCTATCTAACTATTCTAACTAACTATTCTATCTAACAATTCTAACTGACTATTCTATCTAACTATTCTATCTAACTATTCTATCTAACTATTCTAACTAACTAACTATTCTATCTAACTATTCTAACTGACTATTCTATCTAACTATTCTATCTAACTATTCTATCTAAAAATTCTAACTAACTATTCTATCTAACTATTCTATCTAACTATTCTAACTAACTATTCTATCTAACTATTCTATCTAACTATTCTATCTAACTATTCTAACTAACTATTCTATCTAACTATTCTATCTAACTATTCTATCTAACTATTCTATCTAACTATTGTAACGAACTATTCTATCTAACTATTCTAACTGACTATTCTATCTAACTATTCTATCTAACTATTCTATCTAACTATTCTATATAACTATTCTAACTAACTATTCCATCTAACTATTCTATCTAACTATTCTATCTAACTATTCTAACTATTCTATCTAACTATTCTAACTGACTATTCTATCTAACTATTCTATCTAACTATTCTATCTAACTATTCTAACTATTCTATCTAACTATTCTAACTGACTATTCTATCTAACTATTCTATCTAACTATTCTATCTAACTATTCTAACTAACTATTCTATCTAACTATTCTATCTAACCAATCTAACTAACTATTCTATCTAACTATTCTATCTAACTATTCTAACTAACTATTCTATCTAACTATTCTATCTAACTATTCTATATAACTATTCTATATAACTATTCTAACTAACTATTCCATCTAACTATTCTATCTAACTATTCTATCTAACTATTCTAACTATTCTATCTAACTATTCTAACTGACTATTCTATCTAACTATTCTATCTAACTATTCTAAATGACTATTCTATCTGACTATTCTATCTAACTATTCTATCTAACTATTCTAACTAACTATTCTATCTAACTATTCTAACGAACTATTCTATCTAACTATTCTAACTGACTATTCTATCTAACTATTCTATCTAACTATTCTATATAACTATTCTATCTAACTATTCTAACTAACTATTCCATCTAACTATTCTATCTAACTATTCTATCTAACTATTCTAACTATTCTATCTAACCAATCTAACTAACTATTCTATCTAACTATTCTATCTAACTATTCTAACTAACTATTCTATCTTACTATTCTAACCAACTATTCTATCTAACTATTCTAACTGACTATTCTATCTAACTATTCTATCTAACTATTCTATCGAACTATTCTAACTAACTATGCTATCTAACTATTCTATTTAACTATTCTAACTAACTATTCTATCTAAGTATTCTATCTAACTATTCTATCTAACTATTCTATCTAACTATTCTAACTAACTATTCTATCTAACTATTCTAAATGACTATTCTATCTGACTATTCTATCTAACTATTCTATCTAACTATTCTAACTAACTATTCTATCTAACTATTCTAACTAACTATTCTATCTAACTATTCTAACTGACCATTCTATCTAACTATTCTATCTAACTATTCTATCTAACTATTCTATCTAACCATTCTATCTAACTATTCTAACTAACTATTC